>NW_017095916.1:0-13548 GCF_001412225.1 Nicrophorus vespilloides
ACTGTGGTTTTAGCCGTTTGGCTGTTATTCGTGTTCAAAGTTTAAAAAATGCTCGAAAAAGCATTGTTTTTAGATTTTATTAATTTTCTCGTACATATGAAAGGGGAGGCACCAAATGATTACATACTTTTGAGGGAGGCGTAGTAACTTCAAGTTTGGAAACCACTGGAGTATAGACACTGTATTTCAAAGTTGAATAAGTTTGTTTACGCAAATATCAGAGTAGGTTGGGTTGCCGTATGTTAGGCGCAAAATGCAATGTTTATTATTTTGAGACACCTGGCGCCATCTCTTAGGATTATGTCAAAGGTTGTAGTTCAGCTATTTCTGTGCTGTTCTTAATCCAATATCTTACAAGCTCAATTATTTATATAATCAATAGGTCCATATTAATTGAATTTTAATCTACATTATGCTAATATAAGTCATATTGAAGTCTGCTAATTAGTTAATAAGATAAATGCATTTATTTTTTCTTGATAAGCGCCATCTGGTTTTAGCCAGTAACAATACCGAATTTAAATACAAGTTGCTTAATTTCATTATTAATTTGACTAATTAAAAGAAATCAACGATGTATCTAGATATACTCATCTTAATAAGCGTAGTTTTAGCTTTAATTAGAGTCTTCATAGTTTTAAATAGCTTGTGTAGTTGTCGAGTAATCAAATAAAACATGAAGAGGTGACGCAAAATTTGAAAAATGAGCTGAATTCGATTATTAAACATATTTGTATATTTATATCAAGAAGATTCACAATCTTCTGTAATTATAAATTATAATCAAACTTAATAGTTACTTAGTTATGCAGGAAAAGTTACGTAATATTGATTAAGTAACCGAGAAACTTCGATTTTTGATGTCTTCAGTTTTTAGTGAATTACTCAAGAAATGCGGAAGATAATTACATCATCTATCAACACTGTCGTTGCTGAAAATGCACAGTCTTCATGTTTTCATTAATTTCAAGATAATGCCACAGGTAATTACATAAATTGTTTATTATGTATAACATATATGTTTGGAATGATTTAGAAGAAATTGCAATAAAATCATTGGATATGAAAAGTTTTAATTGATAAACACTAAATTTACAGTCGTAATTACCTTAATAAACGTATATACATACGTGTTTATATATAAAAATCACTTATATACATTATAAACTATGAAGGACGTTCCTCGCATATAAATAATATTATGTTATTCAAGATTTAAATATTAATTATCTACACATTCAGTTAAGTGGCAAGGATTCGTGCAGCCAGGTGCAGTTGCCGTTGTCGGCGAAGTCGGAAGCGGCGTGTCCGGCGTCGGAGTTCAACACCCATTTGGTGGTGAGGAGTCCTTCGACGCCCACCGGTCCTCTGGCGTGAATCCTGGCAGTACTGATGCCGACTTCCGCACCCAAACCGAAACGGAAACCGTCGGCAAACCGGGAGCTGGCATTGTGGAAGACGCAAGCACTGTCGACCTTCTTCTGGAAAGTCTTGGCTTTCTCGTCTACAAACAAAAAGAAAAGAATTAAAATAACAAATGTAATTGTAATTTGGAATTGCTGTTGTATCTCTTACCGTTTTCTGTGACGATGACGTCGGTGTGACCGCTGCCGTAGGTGTGGATGTGCGTGATGGCCTCGTCCATGTCCTTGATGACCTCGATGCAGCACTCCAGGGAACCGTATTCGTGCTTCATGGTCTTCGCCGGAGGTGGACCGAATGTGAGCATCTGGGAGAGAACCGGACCGGCATTGATCTTTACTCCTTCCTTCTTCAGCATGTTGCAGACGTCGGAGAAGAATTCACCTTCCATCAGACTCTCGTGGATGAGGAGGGTTTCCATGGCATTGCAGGCGGCCGGATAATCGCACTTGGCGTCGCGGATGATCTTCAGGGCTTTGTCCAGATTTGCCTCTTTGTCGATGTACACGTGGCAGATGCCCTCGGCGTGACCCATAACGGGAATGTGTTGGCTCTGGGATTGGATGCTCCGGACGAGCTCGGTGGAGCCGCGAGGGATGATGAGATCGATGTGTTGTTCCATAGAGAGCAGATCTCCGATTTCCTCGCGAGTGGAAACCTAAAAAAGATAACGCAAAATAATGAAACATTCATATGAAAATAATAATTTTGCAGTAAATAGTCTATTGTGCATATAATAAACTATAATATGATTGACAAAGAAAACAACTTTGCAGAAACCGGAATCTACAAGTCATTTTTGGACTCGTTTCACATCAAAATGGAATGGAATTATAGCTGCAATTTCATCTTATAAAGGAATGAATTCAATGTAATAAAAGAACAAAGAACATTGCTTGTAATATGACTTACTAGAGATATGGCATTGTCTGCGCCGACGGTGGCCAAAGCCTCTTTGACTAGACCCATCAGAGCCTTGTTGCTGTGAGCGGCTTCCTTTCCACCCTTAAGTAGAAGACCGTTGCCGGAGGCGATTGCGAGCGCGGCGACCTGTGGAAGTGAATCTGGACGGGACTCGAAGATGACGAGAAGCACGCCGATCGGGACGGTGATCTGCGTGAGATCAAGACCATCGGCGAGTTTCGTTCTGCGGAGGACGCGTCCGACGTTGTTGTGGCTGGAGTCGGCGATCTGCTTGAGACCGACGGCCAAATTCTTCAGCTTGGACGGAGTGAGTGAGAGACGAGAGACTAGCGGTTTGGCCAGTCCCGATTTGGATGCTTCCTGGATGTCCTTCGCGTTGGCGTCGAGGATCTCAGATTGCTTGGAGACGAGTAAATCTGCGAGCGCGTGCACGCAATTCGCCCTCTGCTCGGGGCTCAAAGTTTGAAGAACACGTCCACCAGTACGAGCTGATGGAATCAAAACATAATTGAATAAAATGTGATTGTTGAATTATTTTGTCTTACCGTTTTCAGCGACGACTTCGGTTGGAACGGATCCACCGAGAGCGGAGTCGGTGAAGAAAGTTCCAACTTTCCTACCGGCTAAGATCGTCTTGATAGCCTTCTCCTGCATGCCGTTGCAGATGACCACGCTGACGCCGCGGTCCAAAGCCCAAGTGGCTGCGTTCACCTTCGAATCCATGCCACCGGTTCCCACTTTAGACTTCTGTCCGTATTCGATGGTATTCCTGAGGTCGGAGGTGAAGGTGTGGATGAAACGCGCGCCTTCCTCCCACGGTGGCTTATTGTAAATACCATCGACGTCGGACATGAGGATCAGCATATCGGCTGAAACCTCTGCGGCGAGCATAGCGGCCAAACTGTCGTTGTCCTTGATGGAGATGCCCTTCTTTCCACCTTTACCACCGATCGGTTCATCGATCTGCGGTGGAGGAGATACAGCGTCGTTGGTGTTGATGATGGGCACGATGTTCAAGCTGATCAGCTCGGACAGAGTGCTGAAGAGATTGCGACGCGTTTGCTCGTTGTAGAAGTCCGGTTTGGTTACGAGAACTTGAGCGATTTTAACGCCGTATTGCGCGAACATAGCATCGTACAAGGACATCAATCCGGACTGTCCGACGGCCGCAGCAGCCCTAGGTTCGACCATACCAGGAGCTTCCTGAAATCAACCAAAATTAACTGAAGAATACAACAAGTTAAATAGAAGCTTACCTCGCGCGTGTGATCAGTTGGAGAAAGAGTCTCCCTCATGGACAGCGACATCAGCAACTCTTGAGTAAGCTTCTGCTTACCGAAAGCCACGGCCCCGCTGGTAACCATAATACATTCCCTTCCTTCATTCTGGCATTCAGCGACCTGCGAAAAGAAAGTAAATAAAACAACGTTTCCCCAACATCATAATCATTCCATATCAAAACACATTAATTCTCTTTCCAGAAATGCATAAAACATGAGACAAAACTACATCAGACAATGCAGCAACAGCAACAACAACAACAATAGCATTCCTCATAATGTGCATGTTATTGCAATTATTATTATTTACGTCGGATACAATTCGCAAATTGGCGACGCTGCGAATGCGACCATTTACATCTCTTTGATCCCCCAACGGAATGCATATTGCATGAGCATCGCTTGTTCCATGTCACGGCTTCCTCCTCCGCAACGCAAACCGAAGAGACGCCAAATGGCATCATAATAGCACTCGCTTCAAAACAAGTTCAAACGGCAGCTCTAATTGACACAATTAAATGCATTTTAACGTGCCTTTTAACGAACGTTTTTCTCTCTCTAAATGAAACAGGATTACTCCATTATATTTACATGCACTTTGTGTACCCGAAACCGTTTCATAATTCATGAATCACCGCAAACTCAACAGCATAATCGATGTATTTGATTAACAAGATAGTTGCAACCTTATTTTTAGACTAAAATTTCCAAGAAATTAACTGATTTTATTTAAACATGATTAACAAACAAAAAGTTGCTAATTGATCAAGATTTATTTGCATGCACATATTCCTGATAACCAGTTGAGTTTTCCAAAATAATTGTAAATAAGTTATTTTTAATCAATGCTATCAACGTCGAGTTTTCAAAGTTTTCGTGAAAAGAATAATAAAATCAAACAAATAGAAATGAGCAGCAGCGCAAAGAGTAAATACTTCCAAAGTCTACTTTTAACAGATAACCGATAAACCGAAATGTTTTCGTCATTATTTTTCGTTTTATAGGCGATTTGGAAAACGAAAGATTTTCGTGCAACAAAGTTGTTAAGTTTCTAATTGTTTTCCGAATAATATTTACATTTATAATTAATACGAATACACGCGCGATTATCGTGTACATTTTACCTAAACAAGGAAAGAGGAAAAGTTTTCGCCATTCGAAATGCACGCACCGAATGTGTGATATTTGTACGGATAATCCCGTTTCATGATAGTTTTTTCTCTCTCTCTTTTCTTTTCGTCGCAGCCTTGATTGCATTAATTTTTCCTACACGTGTCCACATCGGAATTGCACACTCGTTCTTATGCATTATTTCCATTAGAGAATGCGCGCTGAATAATCTCGCGCGTAGTTCTTATTGAATAAACAGTAAAAAGCAGATATGCAAATCTACTGCATCCATGTGTGCTTTTAGCAAACAGCTGGATCCTGGACCCCGGGTCCAACGTATCTCTACACTTAGTGAAAACACCATTACGGGCTTACCGAAATCCGAAAAAGCAACAGTTTTCTAATTGAATTATTATTCAAACTCTTATCAGCATTTTGATATTCAAAAACACTCAAAAACAAGCGGAATATGTTTTCGGTTTTCGATGCGAATGAGTTTGCTAATAATTATTGATAACGTTACACTTTATTACTCGCCATTCTTAGCTAACATCAACGTATTTACATCATTTTTAACCCAATTTAGAAGGAAAACAATAACAAGGATTACATAAACATCTGACATTGACTCGATGCTATCTTCATAGTTGAGAAATATTCGAGTCCTCGGATGAACTTTTCAAAAAATTTAAACTCTATTAATTAGAAAAACTTGAACTATTAATGAAAATAGAACATAATTTGATTTTACAAAAATTTGTTTCATTAACAAACGTTAAAACATTAGGTAAAATAACATAAAAAAACAAATAATATTTACATTTTATAAAAACAAACTGTATAAAGATTGGTTTTTATTTTTAAATTAATTAAAATTCCTATTTGTTATGCAAATCGAATGGAAAGTATTGTTTAATTCAATTAAAACGACTTGATTAGAATAATGTTAATCATTAATATGTGCAGAATTGAAATTACGTAATTTCAAACTTTATTTATCGCTTATTCAAATGCTAAAATTATCAACTAGTTTTGTATGTATTATTGCAACTAGCAGCGTCACACGTTTATATAACAAATTTGCATCAAGTTGATTTGTCTGTTTGTTTAATGAAACAATAATAATCAATAAAAGAAGTTGCATCTTTTACTTTTTATAATTAATTGCTTGCTTATTCTCAATTAAGCATTATTAATTAATTATAATTAGAAACTTTTCTTTTCATTTTTAGAGAATTTTAATCCTAATTTATTAATTAAGGTTTTCAATTATGTATTATAAAACATGCTAAACAAAGCTACAATTTGTTTAATTGATTGACTAATAGTTAAAATTTCTTTGTTGAAATTTCAAAAAAAAAAATAGGTCTGAAAACCAATAATTTTATGATAAAACTGAAGAACTTACTTGTTCGACGATGGATGCCAACCTTCCAAGGGCCAAACCGTGTTCATCCTCTCTGGTGATGACGGCGCTTCCAAGCTTAACGACCAACCTCCTCGCATACTTCAGCTGACTCCTGTCCGTGAACGTGGATTGCTTCTTGTCGGAGAACTGCTGCAGACTCCTCTTCTCGTAGTTCACCTGAAAATCGAGACCGTTTTCACTGACCAATCCGTACTTCTTTAAAGGACCCATCGCAATCAAGCAACTGGTAAAAACGAAGCAGTCCCACGACCATTATTCTCTCAATTATAAAACAACCGAGAGAAAGAGAAAGAGAGAAGCAGGATCATTTATGAGCCACGTGGTTGAATTAATTAGTGAATGCATTCCATCATCGTACATAGGTGGGAAAACAGTCTTGTTATTTCGCAGCGAAAGTCCAAAGTCATTTGCAATCGAAACAGAGACAGTTATAAACCGTTGTTGTTATCATTTCGCGATTTACAAACTCGACGAAGAAGACATCGTCGTCGTTCTCGCCGAGATTTGATAGAGGCCGGCATAAAAAAAATAAAAAATAAAATTGGAGAGCAGAGGTTGAGCCCCCGCGTATCTTGTTTGCCACGAACTTTAATATATATACTTTTTTCTTCTCTTCTCTTCTTCATCTTATTTATTTCTCCAGCTCTGTTTTCGATTTATTTTCGCCGGATGGCGTAAACTTTACACTGGTGCTCTTTCGGCCTTGACCTCCCCACTCATATAGAGCAGACAGGCGAATAAATACAACACGTTCATTCTCAGTTACACAAATCTCACATAATTTTTTGTAACTTTTACTATTACCACCACTTTCCAAATAGTTTAAACCCTTAAACCTCAACTTTTATCAATCATCGTTTTCATATTAATTATCTTATATATACAAAAAGTTTGTTGATCGAATACGTTAAATTATTATGTAAACAACTATTTTTTTTTCTATCACTCAGACGGATGTGAGTTATATCTCTAACTAGATGACATTCCACTATTTATTATCTAATTAACAAGTTGTTAAATTGATGTGTTATTAAATAACTATGGATTATCTAACAGAAAATCATAGTTTTTATATTTTTATACAACTTAATTTACTCTAAAATCTTATAAGTTATTAGTTATATTATATAATTATGTAGATTTCTTCATATTATTAAGTAAATAATTATATTCTAACTCTTATAGTCAATTGATTTTAATATAAATTTAATGTTGTAAACTTTCTGAATTTCAAATATTTTGTTGTGTGCTTGTAGAATTCCAATTAATCCATATTTGATATTACTTTAATCAAGTGGGATTTGGGTGCACCCGAAAAATCTTGGCCAGCGGATAAAAATATTATCGTTCTTATCTGTAAGACGAATCGCGCGTGATGTTTACTTTGCGTTCCGATCGGTTTTTTTCCCCAATCAAATTCTATTTATAATCAAACGTTACGATTATTACCAAATAACGTTGCCTATTTTTATAGAGAAAAACATACATATTTAATAAAATCTGATATTAGTAATATTGTTTGTTGTTGTTTTCAATTCTGCTTCCATAAGTCGACCAAACCTTGGAATCATCATAGTCACAACACGAGATTATCGTTTATGTGCAATTCGGAAGATTAACGTTGATCTAATTGTGCAAATGTTGTAAAAAAATAAATATGTAATTGTAATGTTTTCGTCTGTGTGTGGAGATTCTTTTATAAGTAGATAAGATTTTGGTGAAAAACAAGTTTAAAAATAAATTTGTACTATTTAAGTTATATGAATAACATATAACTATGTACAATTAATTAAAACTTGTAATTTTTTAACATATACGCTTTCATATAGATTTATTTTAATTAGAAATTTGTTTGGAATTGAATTGATTGATTGATTGAGTTGATCAAATTAAATTAGGAAACTATAAATTGTGCTAATAAAGTGAAACTAATTCTCGAGATTAATAAGAAATTTAATTAATAAGAGAAAGAATTTAATTGTTTTAGAAACAAAAAAAAACTTATTTTCACATTGATGGAAATAAATGAATTCTAAACTTTTGTTTTTGAGTAATTTCATAAATTCTCTTAATCTCACTAGAAGATACATGTTTTTGTAAATTTTCAAACATTTTATGGTTGAAATTTATCAAGAAAACAAATTAATTAAAAGGGTAAAATACACCTTAAAAGGAAACTAATTGTTTTGTGGTTTTGAGTTGAATTTAGTTTTTTAATTGAATCGAATCGAAAGAAGTCGCACGTGTGTTACGATTTGTTGTTATGCAAGAATCGCGCTTATCGCCGTGCAAATATTTGTTGCCTGCTCTAAAGTGACATTGCGCCTATTTTTATTTGTTGTCGTTAAGGGAAATCCTCTTGAGTTGCAAACTCTTTGGAATCAAAACTGACCTGAGTGGGTTTCGGCAACCAAAGACCTGAGGTCGTCGAAGCGGCTCTGAGGGCTTGCGGCCAAAGGGCTGCAACCTGTGCGGGCAGCCTGAAGACACCTCCTGTGCTGCAGGCCAACAGTTGGCCCGGCTTCAGGATCCTCGCTCCGTACATCTTTTCGATGGTTCCTTCTCGAAAACTTGTTGTTCACAAACTCTAAATCTTTCTATCTCGATATCTTTCCCTTTTGTCTCTTTGTCTCTCCTCCTTCTCTATCTATCTATATATCTATCTGGATGTGGTCTACTCGTCAGGCCGTTCGCCCACCAACTAAACCCAACCGATTCCACTTTGGCAACTCTTTGGAAATCCACTGATTATGATAAACCAACCGATTGGACCACTTATTGCCATCGGACTATGTCCATTGACGCCGTTTACACGTGATTGTGGCTTGTACAATCCTCTTGCATGTGTTCGTGCCCAGCACTTCAACTTGTATACATATACGAACATACATACACACACACAAACGACCTTATCAGAGCCCTCGATTTATCATGAAATTATTATTTACACTCGCTCCCCCCGCGACCTGAAACACTCTAACACACACTCACATACGCAAATAAATGAAACAGTTTTAAAACATTCGTTTTTTCTTCTTCCCCTTTCAAAAGAACGAAATCCGGGCCAGAAATTGCATAAAATCCCCTTGGACCGTTCATTATCTGCCAGATAAAGAAGCCTCGAAGGAAAGAAACGAACGCGTACATGTATATGAAAATACACACATTAACGCATATCTATACACACACACACATTAAGGTCAAGTAACCAGAGGAAAGAAAACAACGAAACAAAAACAATCCGCAACATATATTGTTTGTTTGTTTGTTTGTTACGAATCTAAATGCGAAATCATCTCCCTTGGCAACCCGATATTGCCACGAAAACTTGTGTCTTCAATACAATCGAGTCATCCATGTATCAGATGATGATCGAGATAAATGTCACGCATAAACAAAGCGGACTGCACTCGATCTTATCAACGATAAATAGACTAATTACATTTGAGTGAGAACAATATTTACACCAGATCCATCCAATTCGAGAGGGGAAATCCATCAATTGTCAATTGATATCAATTTATTTTTAAAACTCGATTGAGATTTCCACTCCACTTTGCAAATAAATATATAAAAAAAAACATCTAATTTCTACAGCTCATAGTAGGCGACTTGATGACAGCACGAAGATGCAAGTATGCTCGTTGGAAAGGTGCGATATACAGCTTTCATACGAGTGGTCGATGATGCAATAATCTCAAGGGGTTGTCGAGGAGTTCACAAAAACTGACCTCTTACCTAACATCTAATTCTAATTTCTACAGCTCATAGCAGGCGACTCGATGACAGGACTAAGATGTAAGTATGCTCGTTGGAAAGGTGAGATATTCAGCTTTCATACGAGTGGTCGATGATGCATGATTATCTTAAGGGGTTGTCGATAAATTCACGAAAAACTGACCTCTTACCTAACCTAAACTAACCTCTATAATGTCTACAGCTCATAAACTTATATAAAACAATAAATAATGCTTATTTTTAATTTCTAAATTAGAAATCTCTTTTGTGAGTTTACCAAATACTCACATATTTAGTCTACTTTGCTATTCAATTCCTAATATTTCTATACAAGACTTCAAGCTGACAAAATAAACAAATGTGCAATCATGTTTTTGTGGCAAGTTTATAATAATTAACTGCGAATTTATTAGTATGCAGGTGTGATGGTGGCGGCGGTGGTGAATTGGTGATCGCTTTTCTAATCCGAACAAATGTAATCACTGATTTGGGATCACGCGGCGCTAATTGCATATTGTTCACCGGATCCGTCCATCGATATTTCGCTTTTAATTGGACCATCACAGAATTTAACAAATTAATTAACAAATTAAAATGTAGCACGTTTTCAGTTCCTTAATATCCTTCAATTTTCATTTTCTTTACTACACTAAATACAGAGCTACAAGAAAAAGCGAAGCTTGAGGAAATAATTGATGAAAGTTTCGAAGGGTTTTTTTGGGTAAATTAAAGTTTTTGTTAATTAGTTCTTAATCAGTGTCGGAGCTAATTAACGGATCGAGTCTATAACTACAAGGGGGAGAGGGTGTAGTGCTTTTCGATTTCCCATCCTAATTGTTCTTCACCGCCCCTAGTGTGTTATCCCGTGTCTAGCCGTAAATCACCGCAAAAACCAATAGATCCTAAGGGGATTTAACAAAGATATGTTTACTATTTAACCTTGATCCACAACTTACTTACTTACCTTCGCTTGTTCTCAAAGCAAACTGAAGATGATTTACAAAAAAAAGATTAAAATAACTTAAAAGTGTAATTAATTTAAGAAGATTTGAAAAACGTAATAAATATTTCAAGAAAAATCGTTAGTTTTTATGCAATGTTTAAATTAGTATTATCAGAACATTATTTTTAACAATTTTTATACAAACTGTTTCAAAACATTGTTTGTAGTAAGTTCATAACTTTCGAAATTTACTTTGTTTCAAATATTAATGGGAATAGTTTAAAAATTAATTACAAGAAATGTATTAGCCAAAGTTTGTTACATATTAACATATGATTAATTGCATATTTTTTGAAACATCGTTGATTAGCTTAAAAGTAACCAAATTTTGAACTAATGCAAGGATAAGCAAATGTATTTATACAACAATTTGATCTCGATTATATAAAAAAAACATATAAAGCGAACTTTGAGTTTGGGTTCGATCCGTGCGTTATTTATTTACATTTTGCACTGTTATTTGGAAGAAATAAAATAAAGATTGCAGTAAGCTCGAACACATAATTGTGGAATCTTATCGTCGCTCCGGGATTTTCGCCTCGTGCGAAATAAACACGTTTGATTATTACTTTTTTTTATTATTATTATTAAAATTTTCGTAGTCTTCGAACTCGTTTCAAAATTTTTGTGGAGATCTAGAGAGAGTGGAGTAAACAATTTTATACGAATGCGCGTTTGCACGCGTTCACTGCACACACATATATTCAACGGTAAATATTTGTTTTTCGAATTTCGAGCATGAAACGTTGATAATAGTTTTAGTTGATAGCTGGACTTCAATTTTTTGGTGGATTATATGGAAAAATTTGAAGAAAATATGAGATTGTTGAGTGTTGTTGAATTTCCAAATTTACATGTAAAAATATCAAAGTTAAAAAAATAGTTTCTTCACGTTTTATAGTATTACTCGAAAACCATGCATGATAATTATAATAAGTGATCACTATAATTAAAGTCAAATGTACAGACTTTAATATGAGTATAATCGGGGATTTAGAGCTAATAGAGTTTGCTTGTAATAAGCTGTGTAATTTGAAAAATATTTTAGCTTTTTACAAAAAAATGCAATGTTTTTACTTTTATTTGTATTACTCGATAACTACGCACGTCAATTACAAGTATTAGCAATGAAATTGAAGTTGAATATACAAGCTTTAAAATAAAAGTATTACCAGATTTATAGTTCATATAGTTTTCTTGTTATAATCTATGAAAAACTAGATTTTTACAGCTTGGAGCATAACTTCATATTTTTTTGTATTACTGAATAAACATGCATACCAATTACAAGTATTAGTACTGTAATTAAAGTTACATATACAAGCTTTAAAATAAAGGTATTACGAGATTTATAGTTCATATCATATCCTTGAAATAAGCTGTAAAAAACTAGATTTTTTACTGCTTGGAGCATAACTTCATATTTTTTGTATTATTCGATAATCATGCATACCAATTACAAGTATTAATACTGTAATTAAAGTTAAATATACAAGCTTTAAAATAAACGTATTAGAAGATTTATAGTTCATATAGTTTCCTTGCAATAAGCTGTGAAAAACTAGATTTTGTTTTACTCTAGGCAGTAACTTCATATTTTTTTGTATTATTGAATAACCATGCATACCAATTATAAGTATTAGCACTGTAATTAAAGTTAAATATATAAGCTTTAAAATAAACGTATTACGAGATTTATAGTTCATATAGTTTCCTTGCAATAAGCTGTGAAAAACTAGATTTTGTATTACTCCAAGCAGTAACTTCATATTTTTTATATTATTGAATAACCATGCATACCAATTACAACTATTAGCACTGTAATTAAAGATAAATATACAAGATTTAAAATAAACGAATTAAGAGATTTCTAGCTTTCAAATTTGAAAAACAATTTTGTAATGATTACAAAAAAATGTAATGTTTTTACATTTTAAAGTATTACTCGAAAACTACAAATACTTCATAAAAGTTTAAATACTCTAATTAAAGTTAAATATATAAGCTTTAATTTGATTATACTGTAAAATTTGTAGCAATTACCATATGCCTGCAATAAGCTGTCAAAATTGAGCAAGGTTAGTTGAAAGTTTGTTTTTGTCAGCAAGTTTTTTTTTTCCTAGTTTTATTTTCATTCTCGACTCGTGTCCATGCAATTAACTTTGTCCGGGATTGATGAGGGTCCAACGGAACAGGACGGTCCCAGTAATTAGTATCTCGAAATTGTTCCTTTTGCAAGAATCCTTCGCAAACGTGTTAGTTAATTTTTTTGTTACTAACTTCTTTGCATAATCTTTTAACCAGAAACAGTGCGTGTACGTTCATTCTCACTTTTATTGGAATTTCCCGATCCGGAAAAACGCTAATGCCTTGGAGGCATTAAAGCTATGAAAGTAAGTAGCTCGATGGGAAACCAATAATTCCAAGTTGATGGCGAGGAACCAGAGTGGACCGTAAAATGTTATATACACTCGAAACATAAATTCTTCTCTTCTTTGTCTCTTCGGTTTTGCTACTCGTTTCTGAAATACATTTATTATCGTTTTCACCTTGTAAATTTATCTATAGCGAGTGCAGTTTCATCATAAGCTCTTTATAAATAGCAGAAGAAACAAACAAACAAATAAACAAGATAAGTTTCA
>NW_017095916.1:13560-25929 GCF_001412225.1 Nicrophorus vespilloides
TGTAGAAATATAATTAAGATTCAAGTAACCGGTTGAAATATGTTTATATTCATTTCGTGCACGAGTTGCGGCAGTCAGAAATGCGTTAGAGATAACTTTGCTTTGAACTTTCACGAGAGATTGAATTATATAAGAAAACTAAGATGCGGACGTTTGTATAAAATAATAGGAAAATAAATTGTTGTTGTTATTTCGTTTCAAATTATTGTTGATCGATTCGATACGGAAATAAATGGAGAAATATCATTCACAAGATTTATTGTGATCTAAGTGACGCACTTTGATCCCTGCGAAGAAGAAAACAAACAAAAACGTGGGGATTACGTGAAGATTGTTCGGGGATTTCATTTTCTATACCAATTTTTTGTTTGCTGATCATCCCTTAAACAAAATACACAAATTCATAGGGAATACGAAATGAGTTGAGTGTACGGAATGAATGAATAAATAAATAAATGTATTTGGGTTCAATTATGATTGTACGTTGTAAACGTGCGTTTTGAGATCGTGGCCGAAACCCTCTCAGGTGTTGCCAATTTATTATATAAGCCGACGGGATTACGATTTTACTCGACCGGAAATTTGATTGAAACTCGATACTGAGGGTTTCGATTTTCAGATCAGAAATATATGAAACGAGATGAAAAAAGGAACACCTAAATCCGAATGTAATAAGAAACACAAAAATTGTGATAAAAGATGGTGCAAACACGGGTTTCTTCTTCGCCCGTTTCAACGTTTTATAATTAAACGCAAAGTTTGCTTTTAATTTGCGGCCGCGAGTTTTTCCAACATTTTTGCGCACGATCCTCGCGAATTTATTAAGACGGTTCGAATGTGCGCGAATTTCGAGGAAGTTCGCATTCTCTTTCTATCTTTACGACCGAACGAATTGAATTCAATTTGCTGAACAGTTTTAATAGCTAGTTTTGCGAACGATCACTTGAACATTTACTACTACTACTCTTTTTTCCAAGAAGATTCTTAAGTTACTTTCAATTATGCACTTAGATTTATATACAATTTTATTAGTTTCATTATAAAATATTTATTTATATAAATTTAATCGAATTTCTTGAAATCTACAGTAAAAGTTAATAATTTCATAAAATTAAATTTTGCACTGTTTGAGAAATTATAAATTTTGATTATTCAATTACAGAAAAACCACAATTGTTTCAATCATTACTGCATACTCAATTTGTAATATATAGTATTAGCTTTAATTTCAATATAGTTTAGATATTATAACTGTTGTAACTATTAAAATATTTAAAACGAAACAAACAAAAAATATAAATAGAAAATAAACATTTTCATTGGTCGAATGACAATTTTTCTGTTGCAAAACGAAACAAAACGGAATAAAATGGAAGAAAATGAAACAAAATGGAACAAAATTGGACAAAATTTAATAAAAATGAACAAAATACAATTGGAACAAAATGGAACAAGATTTAACAAAATTTAACAATGTTTAATGAATTTTGAATAAGAATTACCGAAAAACCACAATTGTTTCAATCATTACTGCATACTCAATTTGTAATGTATAGTATTAGCTTTAATTTCAATATATTTTAGATATTATAACTGTTGTAACTATTAAAATATTTATGAAAAAGTAATGATACAATTTTTAAAATTTTATTGAAAACACTTTAAAAATTTCAATTAGAATTACTAGAAAACAACAACTCAATTATTACTGCATACTTAATTTATATTACTAACTTTACTTTAATTAATCCAGCTTTAATAATTAATTAATTATGTATTAAAATGTTAAAGGTCGAACTTTTTACATATTAATGAAATAATAGCACTAAAATCATGATTTTTTTCGCAAAAAACGGTTTGTTCAATATTAACTGTAATTATATTATATATTATAATTACTTATTGATAATTTAATTATTAAAATGTTAAAAATTTTAATGAATGAAATGTATATTTGTTTAATTTATTTCAAATCAATTATAGTTAACTCAACTGTTATTATATCAACATTTTATAGCGTATATTGTTACATTCAATGTAATTGTTTAATGTTATTTTAAAGTTATTACATTTATAGCGATATTCACTAAAATATACACGCTCCGCTTTCATTGAGCTTAAAATTACAATTGTTTCAATTACAAATGAAAATTATATAAAAATAAAACAGAAATTGAAAATTTTTACTCAAAATGCGTTGTTAACATTTGTTAACGTATTATTTTCGTTGAATATTTAAATCTACTGGTTTATTCCTTTAGAACTCAACTGACTAACAAAGAGATTAAAAATCCAGTTCACTCATCGCGATTCTCCATACAATTCAATCAAACAAAGCAAACAGAGAACAAATAGAAACCGTCTCGCCGTACCGGTACGTCATGAAAACGTCTATCAGATGAACAAATGTTTGCTTTTCATTACATCGTCCAGCATTAATTATCTCTGCGCTCCTCTTAATTATCCTATCTGTCGATTCTTTCTTACTTCTACGCTTTTACTCTCTTTTCACTTACAATACTTTATATGTTTTTTTTTATTCCTCTTTCAGAAACATACGTCTGTCTACATGGAAAACCTGGATTTTCTCCCAGAGGTGTTCGAAAAGTACGGAGCGACGCGCATTCAGCACTACTGACACCTCACACCAGCAGAAATAAGAGAAAACCAGTCGGATCTGCAATTTCCTTAAACTCCGCACCGAGAGAAATTGAAAATGAAACGTTAAAAAAAAAGGGGGAAAAAGTTCACGCCTTTCCAGGCAGCAGGAATTAATTCGGCCTTTCAGTTCATTCTTTATAACCTTTCAACTAACTTCCTTGGTAATTCCACTAGTTTCCTGCAACTAATGTAATATTCAAGTTTTCCCTGCATATCCCACATGCACGCTTTCCCCCCTATTTCTTTTATCAAAATGCAACAAAAGTTTATTTCATTTGTATATTAAATATTTTTTTTTCGCTCTTATTAAAAGCTGTTTTTATTTTTATTCTTGTTTTCTTCTTGTTGTTGTTACGTTACGGTTCTACTTCTTTTCATTTTCCTTTTTTATTTTGCTGGAAGTAATTTGAAAACTTGGGGAGCTAATGTCGGCTGATAATCGGAGGCGGCGGTTTTCTCCCGCCTCCTTTTCGAACTGTTGGCAGTCAATAAAGCTTTGACGATTCACTTTAACTCCGTCGGCATCTTAATTACCGCTCCTACAAGATCTTTACTTTTTTTTTACCCTACTTTCTCTTCATTACTTCTTTTTTTTTCTTCTCTTTTAATCTTTCCCACTCCCTTTCGCACTCATTACTCGTTGAACTTTTCGTAATTAGTGCATCTACATCAGAGGCCACACGTAATTTGAATAAATCTTACGCAATTTATTTTGCTCCTCTTCTAAATCATTTACTCTGCGTCTCCTCTGGTAATTAATTATCTAATCTCAACGAAACACGCACAAGAAAAGAAAAGCTAAATTTCTAGACAATTTCGTTCTTTCAAGGGAAACTATACATATTTGATAGTTCGGTTGTAAATCCTTGTCGTTTCGTGTCAGATTTCGTCTGCGATGAGCTTTAAACACATATCCTTTGCCTCGAATCCTCTCTGCTCGTGCTTGTAAATAAAGGATTAGTCTGGGTGTCGGAGTGATATCATGAGCGCAATTTTCAGTTCGCTTTAGGAAACATACACACACACAAAAAACCGTGGTGTAACTTTACATGCGTTTCACTATCTAATTAACGAAAAGTTTACTAATTAATAATTGCATATATATTCATACACTTTATTAAAATTTACATGTAAAAAGTCTAAGAAATATACCTTTCATACATCAGCGTAATTTCTTGTCTAATTTAGTATAATAATGTGAAAATGAGTTGAAATTATGTCAGTGAAAAAATAATTGTATAAATAAAGTGTGGAAGTGAACGGATAGTTTTATGAGTGATGGTCTGTAACGTTATCGAAGCGATTAAGTCAGATAATGAAGAAAAATCGTGAAGAATCCGGGGATAAGATTGAGTAAGTAAAAAATGTATGATGGATGGCGCATACACACGGCAACGACGAACAGAACAAAAAATAAACTTTCAATAACGTAGGCGAAGTTATCTTAAGTGGCGGAGATTAAATTCGATTAGGAAAGTTCGTTGTTACTACACGCGGTGTAATATTATTCGGGATTACGCAAATATTAATATGTGTGGGTTTAATAACACTTTTCTCTCCTCAGTTTGGATCGAGATTGAATCTTCAAAAAAAAAAAGTGGAAAATAATGGAATGCAACCAAAATAGAGAAGAGAAAGAAACAAATCAAGTTACGTGCGCCCGATGGAACCAGATGGAAATATAATTTCCTTGTAAATCAAAGTCACGTATGCACGTTAAATTTTCCATCGGGTCGTGCGAAACTAAATCATTGATAGAGAGGATTGCAAAGAATTATTAGATTTTTTCCAACGTTAGATGCACTTCCACCATCTGCCGTTACACTGGAATGTGTTCTTTATTTGTTCTCTTTCCTTGTCTCTCGCACACTGGACCATCGAAATGAACAGAAAAAATAAAAATAAAGTGTGAAATGAGGCCCTGAAAATTGCCCTAAACCGAATTATTGTCATCCGATCTTCTTCGCGCAGCTCCAGGAATTAATTCCGAACGTAATTACTACAACGCGCGCTGCCCATTTCGTGTTTTTAATTGCGATTCCATCACGAGCTTTGTCGTCTCGTGTTAATTTAAAAGTTTCGCGAATATTGTCGGAATTACTTCGGATCTCACTTTATATTATTTCTCCCCCTTGCAAAAAGAGAAAAAATAAGTTTTGGGATGGATGGAATATTAAAAGCTTAATCCCAAGAAACTCGATTTTGCTTCTTTTCTTTCAGCGAAAGATGCACACAGAGACACAATGAACGAGAGAAATAAAGGGATGGAAAGAGGAAACCAGATTAAACTTCTGCCCAATGAACTACGAATAAAAGATACGAATCTTTTCTCCCTCTCCATCGGTCCAACAGATTGTCCGGTCTTTCACTGATATGAAGCTAATAATGAAATCTCCAGCAACAGAGGAAGAACTCATCTCTTCAGGATTTGTCACTATCACTTTATGAAAGCATTGTTTGCCTCGCAATTTATAAACTGCAATTTATTTCAAATAAATATATATATTTAATAGAAAACTTTTCAATTTAGAATCAAGAGACTCTCATATAAACCAATATATTTCCTACGAAACATTCACATTTTCATTACAGATCATTACACATGAAATCAATACATTCTTATTAAGTTTATGACTTGATTTTTTTAATTAGCTTTGTTTTTTTCTATTCTTCAAATTCATGACGTTATGAAAGATGTAACTAAATCTTACGACTTTAACAAATCATCATTCAATAAAGATTTAGTTGAATTATTCATAATTTTGTTACAAAAAGTGATTTTTACAAAATTAAGTTTTGATTTTGTGCAGAGATTTGTGAACACAATTTCTGTGTTTTGCATTGTTTATTTATGTAACTATCTATCGGTGTTTAAATATGCAGAATCAATCAACGTGTAGTTGAATTTCGTGTGTCAGTGGACGCCCATTAACTGCAGCTAATTTAATCAGCGGAAGATATTTATGTTCGCATTAATATTTCGCTGACAGATGTACTCGTAGTCCGGCTATTTATTGCCCAATATATATCACCGATTACCAAAAGAAAATACCGCTAAACTTTCTTGTAACAACAGAATTGACACATTTACATTTGCAAACAGATTCACTAAATCAATATATGCAATATTCATCTCAAACGCAATTAAATTGTTAGTTTTTTTTTTTAAAACAAATCAGCTCATGATTCAAGTGTGATTAATCGACACAAACTACATCGAAAGTAAAAATGCATCAAACAAGATCATATCATCACTTTTGTTGTTAATTTTGAGATAAATCTAAGAAACTAAATGATCAACAACTAATGAAACTTTAAGAAGTAATCAAAGAAAAATTGGCAAATCGTGTTCCAGCAAAACAATGCAAATTCTTACAAATCTTTGGTAACTCATGGAAAATGATTGGAGTTTGATTAAGAAATGATGTCGCATCCCTCATATAGTCCTGATCCTGTACCATTAGATTACCTTTTGGAAGTTTGCAAAAGTCTTTGAATGTAAATCGTTTCCAAATCATGATGAAATGAAATCGCGCTAAGTTCTGTTTTTTTTTCCTGTTAAGTATCAGCAGTTTTATGATCCCGAAATCGCGAAGTTGTCAGAAAGATGACAAAAGTTTATCGAACAAAATGGAAAATATATAATTGATTAAAGTTCATTCTTTCTATACAAAAAAATAGTTTTATTTCACACAAAAAAAACCGAAAGTAAAACATTGTTTAAAATTTAATTGTTATTTTATAGCAAACATGAAATTTTACATTAATTAAAGTAAATAAATAAATATTGTATAAATTTATGTACATTCAATTCCATAAAGAGAATTACAAATGTAGATAAATAAACTATAAACTAATGCAAACATTAATCACAGAAATGTAATTGGTATATCAGTTAATAATTAATTTAAAATGTTGTGATTGGATGAATTTCCTGAAAATTATAACAAAAAAAAGTAATAAACATACTGATTTTCGATTGAAGAATATTTGTGTTTTCATTAATTTCATAATTATAAAAAAATACTTTATTTTTTAACTTGAAAATTGAGTTTTGTTAATATTAATTATTAATTTAAATATTTTCAAATAAAAAAATAATAATTGTGTAGATAAATTACAGAAAATTAATTAAATTACAAATTTAGATAAATAAACTATAAACTAATGCAAACATTAATCACAGAAATGTGATTGGATGAATTTCCTGAAAATTATAACAAAAAAAAAGTAATAAACATATTGATTCTCGGTTGAAGAATATTTGTGTTTTCATTAATTTCATAATTATAAAAAAAATAGTTTTTTTTAACTTGAAAATTGAGTTTTGTTAATATTAATTATTAATTTAAATATTTTCAAATAAAAAAATAATAATTGTGTTGATAAATTACTGAAAATTAACTTATTTTTGATAAATTACCCGGCGCCTCCACTTACCCAAAAAAACAAGATTTTTAGTTTTAGAAATAAATTGATTTTCTGTTATATTTTATAATCTTGATAAGATTCATTTAGATGCAAATAATTGACGTGTTTAAGTGTAGAAATTAGGTTTCTGTGATGGTGAATTCTATCGTATTTTTGTTTGTGATTCCAAAATGTGTATTGCATAATTGGGAATCAATTGTCATGACCCAGTTGTCGCTGCGTCGTACGCGTGCATATAATATCTGGAACATCGATTTGCCTTCGCATCATCATCATCATCGTTGCAAAAGTAATTGGCAATGCAAGAGGACGCGTTTCGGCCTCACCATCCACAAATTTTCCCTACTGCTGCTGTTCATGATGATGATGATGATGATATCATGCAGAAGGGTTAATGAAATTTCACCAGCGATAACACGCGAGTTAATAATTAACAATCGTTGTTGTGCAAACACCCACACACAAACGTGTGTTGTTTTCGGGCGCAGATTTCATCTTTAAATTATTAATACCCGACCCTGATTATGAAACTCGTCGCATCGCATTCGAAAAGTTCATTTTTAATGTGATAATTTCGACCGAAATTCCGTTTCCACACGGATGCCGCGAATTCCAAGCTCGGGCGTTCCTCCTCCTTCCTTTATCTTTCAGAATTCGAGGGATTCTGAAGCCGCCGGCCGCTTGAAAAACATATATACATTTTTTGGACGAGCAACCGTATTATTAAGATGTCCCGGTTTTCGAAGACGCTTCGGATATTGCCAAAGGTTTTGATGTTCATATGGACGAGCGGAAACTGTGCTTTATTACGTCGCACGATCGTAAAGTTTCAGTTTTCGCCCTTCAGGCAAATCGCAACGACAGGAATTTAATAATAAACGTGCATATATATATAATTAATTTAGTTCGTATAGTGAATATACACATTTATAACTAGTTAAAAAGTAATTTTTCAATCAATTAGCTAAAGTGAAATTTTGTAAATTCCGTATTGAACTTTAATTAATGTTATTGATTTGTATGGAAATTTCTTTGAAAAGATGCAGTTTAATTTTCCATATTTTCATTATTAATTATTTTCATTTTCATAATTTCATTATTAAGTCTATGGAATTAGCAATTAGCTTGAGCCGAATTAAGTACTTTGCTAATATAGTCAAAGTGGTCGGTCAGTCAAAGCGATTGCATGCAAATGTATTCTACGCAAGGTGTAAATATGTAGTAAAATTGATGAATATGCATGTGGAAATCGATGGAAATTCACTGGAAACTCTGAGCGAAACAGGTAAAAACTTAATTGTTGCATATCAAACTCAATCATCATTCTGACAAAGTTATTATTAGTACAAATTTTTTCACTGTTATTTAAAAAAAAACATGTTTTTCTTTTTATAAACGTTTCAAATTTTGTATTTTCATTTTTAAAGTTTTAAAAAAATGAAAAACCTCGCTTTTACATAATAACAAAATAAATATGAATATTTACAAAAAGAAAACAAACAACAACAGTTTGTTTTTTTTTTGCATATTTTTGTTGTTTGCATTTTAATAAAATAATATTTGCAGATACAGAAAAAAAGAACGCATCTGATGTTATAAAAAAAAATGAAAAATACTGGCAATTTATTGGGAATAAACGTTGGAAAAATATTTAATTTCGCTGCAAAAGTTCACTTAGTTGGCTGTATACCATGGTTTCCGGATCGTACTTATAGAAGCCCAGTTCATCACCAGTCCATTGACCTCGAAATCCGTAGAGAATGGTAAAACAATCTTTTGCAGTGTTGATGGTGGAATTTCAACCAACATTACATCACTAATCTTGCATTTTCTCGTATCTATTCTTACCGATCTTCTTGAAATTTTACATGAAATATCGTTACACTTTAACAAATTGAGAAACAACGTTTTTTTTAGAAATAAATGTATTAACGCCAACTAAGCGAACTTTTGTTAAAACTCACGTTAGTTGTAAGATTTTATAGTTTAGTTTTCAATTTCATTTTTTTTTTGTGAATAATTTTAAAGATTTTAAGTTTATTTATTTCTCCTTTATTTTTATATTCACATAATCAATGAGTATAAGAAACTAAAAGTTGCGAAAAGTTCACAGAAGAGAATTAAGAAGTGCGTAAACCAATTTGTATAAGTTGTCTCAATAGAATTTGTCCGTTTCGTCTACCGAATTGGACCCGTTAAGGGTAGTTCTTCACACTTTTTTTTCCCCCTCGAGCGCGTTTATTACGTTATTTGCGGCCCATTTGAGCCCTGCGCGTAAAGCGTTTTTTTTCTGCTACCACCCTTCTTTTTGGAGAAAAGCAAAAAAAAAAGACGACCCGTAAAAAAGCTGTCTTTGTGGCACTGCGACCTTTTCGAATGAGTCAACAAACCCTTAAAAATTGGACCAACAAGCCCTTGATTTACACCCAATACATCCGAATTGAGACGAAGAGAAAAGAAAAGAAAAGTAGAATAGTCAAAATAAACATATTTATTCAAGTGTAATTTATCAATTTGTTTATTAATTTTACATTATTTTCAATAAACGTATTTTATATATACAAGAAATTAAACATGTTTAACATTAATTATTTATAATTTAATTAATTTCTTTTAATATAGGCAACTTTATATTCACATTGATTATAGAAATATATTAAAACTATATGATAATATTGTTATAACAACACTGAATTATATCTAATAAGGACAAGAAATTTACTTTTCAACTGCATTTTATAGGATTGACAAGATTTCTTTGATTGCTTCCTCCAGTTTCATTAGTTGTTGACAGTAAACAACTGAATTAATTGTTTGTTACCTTGGTTACAGCTCAAAATACGCAACACCTTTGTAATAAGAATCATAACATGTTAAATCTGAAATTACTTTTTTTGCCAATTCAATTTAATTGTTTCTTAAATATGTTTATTAAAAAGAAATTAATTGTAATGAATGCTGTAAAATTTCCATTATTTACACAACAATTTACTTAAAACTAAATCATTTACAAGAATAACTAATTGAAATTGATTTGAAAAATTTATAAAGTCGAACGTTATAAAATATTCAGTCGGATTTGGAAAATGCGAGGTTTCATAAAACATTCAATTCGCGTTTTATTTTTTTAGAACGAAATGCGTGCAATTAATAACGAAACTGCGGTCGGAAATGAACGTATTTCAAACATTTTCCGCTGCAGAAAACTACTACAATAAAAATGAATAAAAACTGTGCAATTTGTTGTGTGAAGAGGTAACGCCTATAGTGATGATGATGACGGCAACATAAAAATAAACACGATAGAGTTGAACTAAATGGAGGAAAAAAGGGGGTCAAGTAGTATTTGAAGTTCAGAGGACGCACGACGACTGCGATTAATAAAACATCACATCGACATTGTTAATAGCGTTTGAACAGTGGAGGCCTCGATATTATTTGCTCGTTTGTTTATGTCACTATGGAAATACCCCAATCGAAGGAGTAATAAACAACAATAGTGTAAATAGAATGAAGAAAGGCATTGAAATCGAGTAACTATGATTAATGATGGGTTTTTAAATGTATTAAATTCGACTCTTCCTTTTCTTTTTGTTGCGTTACAGAAACCGTTTAGTTATTTATTTATTTTTCCCTTCGATCGCGTCTCGATGCAATCCCATTCAAGACAGAAATACATCACCGTTGACCAATGGACTGAAATATACGGGCTTTAGTTTCGGTCATTTTATTTTCGCTTACATTCGTCTTCGCTCCTCGTTCTAGCCTCTTTCCGGACCAAACAGAAAAAGTAAATAAATAAAAAAATAAAACGGATATAGCGAGGATCCAACTAGGTTTTAATAGCCACTTGCGTAAATTGAACAAAAATTAAGTAAAAAAAACATGAATGCAAGCGGATTTACATTGCCTAATAGATTTACGGTTTTTATTTAGTTCAAATTGTGCATTTTCATTTAGTTTAAATGAACAAAATCGAATGAGGTTCTGCAATTTGTTAAGTCTTGTTCGTATCAACTATGTAGGTGTACAAAACGCATTTTTTTTTGTCTCAATATGAATTAATATAAAGTTTGAGATCCGCAGGTGCTGCTGATTGTTTCTTATCGCAGGTGTTCATGCAGATGTTCAATAAAAACGCAAATGTTCACACAGGTGTTCAATTGAAACACATGTGTTTCTGATCGCAGATGTCCAATGAAAACACTAATGTTCATGCAGGTGTGCACGCAGGTGTTTAATTAAAACACAGGTGTTTCTGATCGCAGATGTTCAATGAAACCCCAAATGTTTATACAGGTGTTCAGTTAAAACGCAAATGTTTATGCAGGTGTGCACGCAGGTGTTCATTGATTAGAAGAAGTTTCAATATAATATTATTTTGCAGTTGTAACAAATTACATTATAACATGAACATTAAACATTAAATAAAGAATGAAAATACCCAATGCATCCACACAAAATATGTATGCTAATTGTATAGGAAAAACTTGAAGATTTCCATTTATAATTGATCGTGTGTTTTCGCCTAATTGTTATTGCTTTATCATGTATTATGCAGGTGTGCAAAACGCATGATTTGTTTTAACGGTTAAGAGTCGCAGATGATTCGTCGATGCGTGTTTTGCAGGTGTTTCTGATCGCAGAAACCCCCAAATGTTTATACAGGTGTACACGCAGGTTTTCAGTTAAAACACAGGTGTTTCTTATCGCAGGTGTTCATGCAGATGTTCAATGAAACCCCAAATGTTTATGCAGGTGTGCACGCAGGTGTTCATTGATTAGAAGAAATTGCAATATAATATTATTTTGCAGTTGTAACAAATTACATTATAACATGTACATTAAACATTAAATAAAGAATGAAAATACCCAATGCATCCACACAAAATATGTATTCTAATTGTATAGGAAAAACTTGAAGATTTCCATTTATAATTGATCGTGTGTTTTCGCCTAATTTTCTCGAAAACTATAATAGATAGAAAGAAGCCAATAGATGCATATGAAAGCTGAATGTTTGGGGCATGTAACAAGTATCGATATATTACTGTGGATTTTGCAGTTTGGCTGTAATTCGTGTTCAAAATTTAAAAAATGCTCGAAAAAGCAGTGTTTTTACATTTCATTGATTTTCTCGAGAACTATAATACATAGAATGAAAACAAAAGATGCATATTAAAGCTGAATGTTTGGGAAATCTAACAAGTATTCATATATTACTGTGCTTTGAGCCGTTTGGCTGTAATTCGTGTTCAATGTTTAAAAAATGCTCGA
>NW_017095916.1:26003-30937 GCF_001412225.1 Nicrophorus vespilloides
AATGTTTGGGGAATCCAGCAAGTATAGATACATTTCTGTACTCTTATCCTCTTAAAATAGAGGGTGGTGGGGAGGCGCCAAATGATTACATACTTTTGAGGGAGGCGTAGTAACATCAAGTTTGGAAACCACTGCCTTAAGTGATTATGTCGTATATATTCGTCATGTTCTTGTATTGCGTAGCGATTGTGACGAATATATCTCATTATGAATTTACTTGGTGTTCTTAATGATTATTTCGAATTTATAAGCGTAATAGAAAAGGGATGAGAATGATATGACGAATATATACGCAATCAACAAAAATACGTGACCACTTCGTACAATGCATTTAACCGCTTAAGTGGATTACGTATAAATTCATGATTTTTCTGTTTGTGAATATACAAATCTTGAGACTAAAAAGTTAACTTCATTATTTATTTTTAGGATTATTTATACACATTAAATCAATAATTTCTAGTCAAATTTTCATTTCTACAAAATGCAGAAATATATTTGTTTTATTTCATAATGAAAATTATTCTTTTTTAACTCTATCCCGCTACAAATCATTTCAAATAAACATAGATACAGTTTTTTTCTGGTTATAAAATTAACCTGGCGGATATATCCGCCCTATCCATTAGACATAGACATTGAATCTTAATTCTAATTAATCAAACAGCAAAACAGGTTTTCTTCTTTTTTTGTATCGTTTTGTACGTTTCACGTCCGTTTTCATCGCTCTAATCCCAACGGGATTCCGGGTTGGAAAATAAAATTTATAGACCGAATATGCCGGACGGAGCGAACGTATAAGTTGAAAAGTGCTGCGTACCCGGAGATGATCCTCGCGTTAAGCTGTCTATAAATTAGGAACGCATGATTGATATCCGCCCTGTACCCTTCTAGGGTAGAAAGTGAAGACCAAAAGAAAAAATAAACGAAGAGTGAAAGAAGGAGTGAGCGAGAGAAAGAGAGATTGAGAAAAAAATGGAGGGATCCGTCGTATATCCGAGACCCTCGGGGCCACGGATGGATCTAAGGAGACGATGAAGAAGAAGAAAAAAAAAAGGGTTCTGAAGGGACTTGGAAAATAATCGTTGCTTTATGAAAGAAGGAGGCAATTTGTAAGGCATATGTTGGGGATATTTCGTTCTTTTTTTCTTCTTATATTCTTTATACACAAGATGATGATGAAGAATGTTGTTTCATGAATGTCTCTTATGTATACTTTTTGTCTTTCTATAAGAAAACATTGTATAATTAATTTAATTTAAAAAATAAATATCTATGTAATTAATGTTTTCCCAATATAATTAAAAAAATAGATTTTTCAATCAACATTATAACTTTTGCAAAATATGCAACAAATACCTCGCACAGTGCGGGTGAACGGTTCTGCTGTATGAAATCGCACTAATTGAGAACTTTCATGAATCTCTCTTGTGCGTATATTTTTGTGTGTTTTTATAAGAAAACATTGTATAATTAATTAATTTAAAAAATAAATATTTATGTAGTTAAAGTTTCGCCAAAACAATTAAGAAAATATATTTAAAAATTTCAAATAGATTTTTCAACATCATTTGGAAAATATGCAGCAAATACCTCGCACAGTGCGGATGATCGATTCTGCTGTGTAAAATCGCACTAATTGAAAACTTTCAAAAACATAGAGGGAAAGTTTTTGCTCTTTTATGTATAAACAATAGTTTCGTGTACAAATTTCTTAAAATTTATTTGTGTTTTGCTTAAGTATAAAGTAAATCCGCACTTATCGAAGCTGCACTATACCTCGCATAGTGCGGCTTCAATTGTTGTATTTACAAAATAATTGATTTTACAAAAAAAACATATTCTGAATGTGAATAATTCATAGAAAAAAAATCACAAAAACAATAAAAAATATCAAGCAATGAAGAAATGCAGCTGTGATTCTCAAACATGAATCATGTGCACCTGCAGATCTCAAACATGTGCGTTTTTGCACACCTGCATAATAGATAAGAAAGCAATAGAAATTAGCCGAAAACGCCCGAACGAAAACACGACGAATCAGCTGCACCTGCGGATCTCAAACGTTATAACAATTCTAATTAGAGAACGTTTTGCACACCTGCATAGTAGATAAGAAAGCAATAAAAAATAGCCGAAAACGCCCGAACGAAGACACGACGAATCAGCTGCACCTGCGAATCTCAAACGTTAAAACAATTCCAATTTGAGCACGAAAAAGCAATTGTATATTAGCAAAATCGATTTTATGAAAAATTCATCTTCTGAAAAAGCTTAAAATTTTCGAAAACTAAAACAACACAATTATACTTTTTTAATCTTATCAAAGAAAACATTCCAACAAGAATAAAATACATTTTTTTATTATTTGTGAAATAGAACAATTATTATTTGTTAAATTTCTTGAAAACTGTTCAGTTTTCAACTGAAGCAATATTCTATTAACAGTTTGGGAATTTTCGTATTTTAATAGATTTAAGAAGAAAGCACAAGTTTCTCATACACTCACACATGGAAATATATATAAATGCTAAAACTTAATAATGAAAATAATAATTAATTGTTAAATGTAAATTATATTTTTTTTTAATTAATTTTTTTTTGTTGTTGTTTTATAAAAGCATTATTTTAATCCTTGTGGACGCGCGTGCATTCTGATTACATGAAGACGCGCGCAGGGTATATTTTACCCACTATCTATTACATCAGTTTAAATACTATCTTATGTAATTATAATGTATAATTTCTTGGAAAAATTGATTTTAGAAGGCATTTAGTACACAAATAAGAATGTTTATTTAGTTTATTCTATTACAAACAAAATATTTTCAAAATAAAAGTAAAAACACATTTTGACAGAGTAATACAAAAAAATCTATAATGTTTGTTAATCTGAAGGCATTATACCAAAAAAATGCAAAACCAAACACAAAATTAGTCAATCAGTTATCACTGTATACCAGTCACTACATAAAACATGGGTAAAATTTACTTTGGCGTACTTTATACTACAGTTGACAAGTAGTTTTTAAATTAACTCTAGGTATGGGTATGTTTTACCCAGTGCGCGCGTCCACAAGGATTAAAGTGAATATGCATATTTGAATGTTTGTGAAGTATAGTTATTTTGTATTAAAGAAAAAAAAAAGTTATATTTAATTAAGATTATCTTTTCGTCTACAGTCTATTGAGTGTAACAATGGTAAAGGAGGAGCGAACACAAGGATAATCTGGTGGAGGAAACTGTTTAACGGATAAGACCCTCTAATATGGAATGATGTTATGGAAACAGGAAGCGGTGATCGAAGCCGTTTCCGTTTCCTCGCGTTCGCCAAACAAAAAAAAAACGGAACGCGGTAATTTATTTGCATGGAGAAATGGAGAGATAGATAGAAAGAATGCAAAAGAAGGAATTGGATAAGATCGAGGAGGCGCACGTATTTCATTTCATCGGCTTCGTTCGACCGGAACAAATTTAATCGCGAGCAGAGAGACAGAAAGAGAGAAATTTTAATTCTATTTATCCCTCGCACCATTTGCATATAAATTATAAAGCGTTTCGTTTGGAATTAAAAGCGTCGCCTTCATCCTCGAAACGGTGGAATAAAAGAAGGATTACAAGCGTCGCCCTTTCCGCAAAAAAAAAAGAACAAAAAACACACGCGCGCTGCGAACACGTATAAGTATAGTTTATGTATTATGATGTAATGAATTGAGCGGCGGCTGCGGCTGCGGTTGTTGGAGGCGGCGGAAACGGTCCGCAATCCCGGGGGGCTTCAATTCTAAACGCAGCAAGACATAAAATTGCACGCGGCCAAAGCCTTCCCGGATTATCCCGTCTAGACTCACATACATACGATACGCGCATGCAGAACGAAAGGAAATGATGGTTGTGGTAGAGGACTCCATCAACGACACACACAAAAAAGAAGCATATATTACGTAATCCCACTTTGATAAACTTTTACAGCTATATGAAAAAGTAAAGAACTGAACAAATAAATAAATTGAATGCGATTTCCTGTTATTTTGTTTTAGTTTCCGAAATGAGATTATGCCCGGAAGCCGAAATATAATCCGCGTATAGTAAATATGGTTGGGATTATATAATAAAGCATATTATTTATTCGGGATGTTTACAGTTAAATTTAAGCTCCAATTAAATTTGCGATTGTGGCTCGGATTGCGTAACATCGGACGATCGTTAAAGTTAAATAATAGCCTTACTTTCTATACAAATAAATACAAGTAATTCATATTATTAATTGAACTGCAACCAACTTAAAACTGCTATAACTTTTAAACCGTTGGCAATGTTGTGTCCATATTTCGCCTAATGATAGCTGATTTTATTGTTTATAAGCCTGCGGAAGCAATTGCATCTCAGTTTTTTTGAAAAAAAGTTATCAGTCATATAATTCAAACGCAATAGTTTGATAGGGCTTTATTTGAGCGGAAAACCAAAAGTGGCTATTGTTAAAGCTCTTGAACACCTCAATGTGGATAAATCTATTGTGTCTCAAACCATAACATGTTATAACGAAGCTAGTAGTATTATAAAATCCTATTTTGATGGTCAGAAAAAAACTACATCTGTGGCAGAAGTGGTTCGGAAAGTTAAAGCTCAAATTGAATGAAATTCGCGACGCAGTGGAAGGCAAATTGAACTCAAAGTGAAGGCTTACATGTTCCAAAAAGGACAAGATCTCACCGATATTCAAACAAAAGCTGAATGTTTGGGGAATCTAGCATGTATCGATATATTACTATGGTTTTAACCGTTTGGCTGTAAATCGTGTTCAAAGTTTAAAAAATTCTCGAAAAAACAGTGTTTTTACATTTCATTGATTTTCTCGAAAACTATAATACGTAGAATAAATCCAAAAGATGAATATGAAAGCTGAATGTTTGCGGAATCTAACATGTATCGATAT
>NW_017095917.1:0-496 GCF_001412225.1 Nicrophorus vespilloides
TTTGGACTATTTCAATGAACTTTCTTATTGTTCTTGTAAAGTTAATTTTTGAAAAGATTTAGTTTGTTTTGGTAGTCGTAATTCATAGAAAGATGTTGATTCAAATAAAATCTAATTAGAAATTAACATAGATTAATTAGTTTTCTTATTATTCTCGTAATGTTTGTTTTTGTTACCTGATGTTTGGACTATTTCAATGAACTTTCTTATTGTTCTTGTAAAGTTAATTTTTGAAAAGATTTAGTTTGTTTTGGTAGTCATAATTCATAGACAGATGATGATTCAATTAAAATCTAATTAGAAATTAACATAGATTAATTAGTTTTCTTTTTATTCTCGTAATGTTTGTTTTTGTTACCTGATTTTTGGACTATTTTAATGAACTTTCTTATTGTTGTTGTAAAGTTAATTTTTGAAAAGATTTAATTTTTTTTTGTAGTCGTAATTCATAGAAAGATGTTGATTCAAATAAAATCTAATTAGAAATTAACATAGA
>NW_017095917.1:521-709 GCF_001412225.1 Nicrophorus vespilloides
TAATTTTTGAAAAGATTTAGTTTGATTTGGTAGTCGTAATTCATATAAAGATGTTGATCCAAATAAAATTTAATTAGAAATTAACGTATATTTAGTTTTCTTATTGTTCATGTAATTATTGTTTTTGTTGCCTGATTTTTGGACCATTTCAATAAACTTTCTTATTGTTCTTGTAAAGTTAATTTTTG
>NW_017095917.1:728-3287 GCF_001412225.1 Nicrophorus vespilloides
TCTTATTGTTGTTGTAAAGTTAATTTTTGAAAAGATTTAGTTTGTTTTGGTAGTCGTAATTCATAGAAAGATGTTGATTCAAATAAAATATAATTAGAAATTAACATAGATTAATTAGTTTTCTTATTATTCTCGTAATGTTTGTTTTTGTTACCTGATTTTTGGTCTATTTTAATGAACTTTCTTATTGTTCTTGTAAAGTTAATTTTTGAAAAGATTTAGTTTGTTTTAAAAGTCGTAATTCACATAAAGATGTTGATTCAAATCAAATCTAATTAGAAATTAACGTAGATTAATTAGTTTTCTTATTGTAATTGTAATTATTTTTTTTGTTATCTGATTTTTGGAATATTTCAATGCATTTTCTTATTGTTCTTGTAAAGTTATTTTTTGAAAAGATTTAGTTTATTGTGAAAGTACTAATTCATATAAAAAAAAGATGATTTAAATAAAATCTAATAAGAAATGAACGTAGATTTAAATTAGTTATCTTTTTGTTAACTGATTTCTGGACTTCGTATAAAACGGACGATGATGTAGAGATTTGCCGGAATCCCAAAAATTGAGTGGGTCACGCGAACTCTCCTCCACTCCTACCCTGGAATGTCATTATAACAATGGCATTCCAGAGCATTCTTCTCTAATTTTTAGAATGCTCCCCGAGTACGAGCAAAGCACGTGAGCGGTGAAAAGACAGAGAGAGAGAGAGAGAGCAAAAGAGTTGGCTGCGGCTTCTGGACATTTCATTTCCAACCGCGTAATTTTTATCGAACGCCTCCGCAATAGAATTTTAACAATGGACAATTTTTTTAATTAAAATTCTTCGCAGAAAAAAAAAACCCTCTCAATTTTATTGCTCAACACCAGTTTTTCCATCGAACTCACTTGTGTAACTTCACATTCCACAACAACCTAAAAAAAAATGTTCAATACAAATTCATGTAAATTTAAACGAATTGATTTTTAATAAAATACTGCAAAAAAATAACAAGCTTTTAACTAGTTCAACAATTTTACTTTTTTTTTTCAGCTTTTCCATGCATCCATTTTAACCAAATCCGATTTATTCTAAATATGTAGCTTTTCGCCGTTTTTCATGAAAATTTTTTCAGTTCTAAATCAAGTTCAGCTTTTTTCAATTCAATCGACATTCTGTTAATACATATTTCTTGTTTTCACTTAAACGTCTTTAGATCAACATAAAATAAATTAATTTAAATAACTTAACTATTTCGTAAATTTTTCAGTTCTTTTTCATATTCAGCAGAAAATTATTTCAGTTTGAAATCAAGTTTAACTTTTTCAATTCAATCGACATTCTGTTAATACATATTTCTTGTTTTCACTTAAATGTCTTTAGATCAACATAAAATAAATGAATTTAAACAACTTAACTATTTCGTAAACTTTTCAGTTCTTTTTCATATTCAGCAGAAAATTATTTCAGTTCGAAATCAAGTTTAACTTTTTCAATTCAATCGACATTCTGTTAATACATATTTCTCGTTTTGTTTAAAGTAAATTAATTTAATTAACTTAATTGTGTTAATTACTTTTATTGATATTGAAATTGTCTTCGTTTGGTTTAAATTGAAATGTTGCGGTTAAGTGTATCTATTGGCTTAAGTTGATGAAAGTTTTACTGGATGGAAGTTTAAAAGCTTCGGTCCAAACGTGTGCCATTAATAACGTCCTTTCTTCCGTCCACTCTGTTGATTTTCTCCCCGCAATTCTCCGTCGAATGTGTATGTTTCGCGCGAGTGTAATTAGCGTCCTGGGAATCGCCACTGAATTTATGCAGGCACTTCACGAGGTCCTCGCGCGCGCACACGATCATTGTTATTTTAATTAAGTAAACTAGTTTTAGTTCGTGCGTGCGTTTCGTAAGTTTAATTAAATCCGAGCTAAGGGAAAAATAAAACGAACGATAAAACAGGGAGCAGATGCTGTTATGTTAGTGGACTGCTGTCCGAGTGATGTTTTCGGATAATACTATTTGGATCAAATTGATGATGGGATGGAATGGGAAAAGCTTAATCAGATATTAATGCAGGCAGGTTGGAAAATAGTTCGCAGTTTATAGTTTGGGGCGAATCGATTGCAATTACGTTTAGGAATTTAATGTGTTTGTGTGCCGAAGAGCACGTATCGTTGTAGGGAATGATGATAGGTAGGCATCAATTGCGCGGAGCTGCACATACCTGCAAGGATGCATGATGCTACTACTACACATTCTGTTTTCCTAAAGTATGGTTCGGCAATTTGTAAAAGTTCCTCGCGGCCATCCTTCACCACGCATGCAACAGACATTTTCTTACCGAAAACCGCAGTTCCCATTTCTCATATTGCCTTAACCGTCAAATGCCATCTATTATCTTCTGAAAGAAATAAAATACGAAAACATATAATGCTAAATCATGCAATTTATTTTATTTGAAAAAGAATTGAAATATTATACAACCATCAATCTTGTTATGATAATTTTTAAAAATGATTGTTGGTTGCCATGGAAACTGTAACGTTGCTAAGGACGCTTTTTAATTCTTGTTGATTTTAAAT
>NW_017095918.1:0-19113 GCF_001412225.1 Nicrophorus vespilloides
CATAATATTAATATCGAAAGAGATGAAATGAATTAAGTTTAATTAATATAAGAAACTAGGATGTAATTAAAACTTAAAAATTAATGTAATTTAATAAATGTTAATTGTATTTTTAGAAATATAATTGTCTTTTTATTTAATTTGTTTCAAAATGATAACACAATATATTTCAAAGTCGTGAAAAAGATTAAAAATCTTCACAATCTCATAATATTAATATCAAAAGAGATGAAATGAATTAAGTTTAATTAATAGAAGAAACTAGGATGTAATTAAAACTTAAAAATTAATGTATTTAATAGATATTAATTGTATTTTTAGAAATTTAATTGTCTTTTTATTTAATTTGTTTCAAAATGATAATGCAATATATTTCAAAGTCATGAAAAATATTAAAATATTCATATACATCTCATAATATTAATATAGAAAGAGATGAAATGAATTAAATTTAATTAATAGAAGAAACTAAAATGAACTTAAAATTTACAAATTAATAAATATTCGTGAATTCAATTCATTTCTTAGAATATGAACTGTAAAATTTCCATTTCCATTGCGATATTCATTTCTCCTGAGAATGGAAAAAGTACATGGAATAAATGGATGAAAGAAACACGGTCGACAATCGAATATTCCGAAGGCGACGAAGTCTAAATCAAATTCTATAATAATTACGAAGAGGGTGGGAAAAGTCGTGGGACGAAGAAAAGAGAGAAAAAAATAAAGCTATCGACGAGAGGACGTGCCGCGACTTTAACGCACTCACTTAAGAAAGAGGGGTAGAAAAGTTTGATGTAGTTACCATTAATATACTTCCTGCGTAAAAGTATCGCGCGATAAAAGGCCTCGAACTTACCTGAAACAGAGCGAAGAAAAAAAGTTAGTGGTGAAAATCGACAAAGGTCTAACATAAAAATATATATAATGATAGTAACAATGGATACGGCTTTCCTTCTACGCATGAGTTGTACGTGCGAGGAAGGGCATTAAAACGACTAAAGCTTTTGCAAAAGAAAGAAAGAAGGGAAAGCGGATAATCATCTCAAGAGAGAGAGTAAATTGAACCCTAAATAATTTGTCTCGCCCGGCACCCCATTAAGATAATCTCCGCGTCTCACATAATAATATCGATTTACCGGATTTAATTACGCTCCATTGGATTACAAAAGAAAAGAGTAAAACTAAAATAACGACAACGAAGACTCTCGTTTCGTGTTATATTCTTTATAACGATAGCCGAAAGCTCGTCCTCTAATTAAGACCGGTTGTTTTTACCAGGTTGTATTCCAGGTGAAAATCGGAGCCCTGGCTGCGGGCCAGAATCGATCCACCCGGATCCACCCCACGCATCCCTTAATTTATTTAGAACGAAGATAATCCTCGTATGTGTTTGCATGAGCATTACAGGTATTATAGGGGTTTGCTGCTGCTGCTGGTGCTGCGTGTGTGTGCGCGCCAACTCTTCCTCCAAACCTTCGCTTCCGCATGTGGGCATATCTTATATATTGTATCTGACACGGGAATAAATGAGAATTAGGAGAACAAAGCGATAAGGTAAACATCAAACAGGGAAAACGCGCACAGCTCCTGACATTTCGCTCCAATGGGATTGAGATCAAACAGATGCACGGTCCATACACGTGTGAGTGTATACATGTTTACGTGATTACATGTGTGTGTATGTGGTGGGTTTTATTTCAAATTTACTTTTGATGTAGCCGCTGAATTCAGGTCTCTTCCGTATCGCTCCGCAATTTAAATCAAACGCCGCTTTTTGTCGTCGCCGTCAGTAAAATAAATATTCGCTCAACAAGAAAGGAACAAATATTAATATATGTATGCATATACAAATATATATATGTAGGGGAAGTGGAGTAGAGAAGAAAAAAATGGGGGAGAAAGCAACGTTTCGGACGGGAATCCGTGTGCACGAGTTTTATGTAGCGGCAGCGAATTGAATAAAAACCGGGTAATTCCCGGATCCGAAATGCATTTAGGGCAAATTTTCGGCGAGATTTATGGACGCGGCCCTATGCATCATCCTTGACGAAAAGTGAAATATATTTTTTTTGCTATTGTATTCGTTTCACTTTATGTGCATTCTTTTCTGTTTTTCCTGCCTTTACTATAGTTTTTTTTTTATTGTTGTTGGAAGAAGAGAGGGTCGAATCACGTGGGAGCAGCCCCCAGGCCCCGGGGCTAACGACGTGAGGGATCGAAACGGCAGGTCTCTAATCAAATACGGGTCTGTCGTCGTCTCTCTAAGTGGCTTCCCCTTTGGCAGAAGAGGAGAGACCGAACCTTCGACACTTTGCTCTCTTCTCTCGAAAATTATAGTCTCAGTGAAAAAGAAAACGAAATCCTCAATTTATAAAACGAAAAACAACAATTTTAATCTTCGATTTTAATGATAATCGTTACACGTTACTTATCACGTAAACTATACAAGTACTTGCAACAAAATGATATAAAATCCAATTGATTTGTGAAAGTACAAGTAGTGAAACCCTCATTCTTTGATGAAAATTTAACAATTTCGAAAAATAAATTTAATTTTCTTTTATATAATTTTCTTAAAACGGAAAATTATTCAATAAAACAAATGTAAATCAAATGTAAATCAAAAGTGGATTATAAAGATGAGTACACACTACACTTTATTTATTTATTAAGTTAGTTATATGAGAAATTGTTAAATTATTAAAACAAATTAATTTATCCTAAGAATTCCATTGAAAAATTCCTACACGAATTCCTATACATCAAATTTAAAACTTCACTTTCAAACTTTAAGTACTTGCAACAAAATGATATAAAATCCAATTGATTTGTGCAAGTACAAGTAGTGAAACCCACATTACAAACATTCTTTGATAAAATTGTACCAATTTCGAAAAATAAACTTAATTTTCTTGTATATATACAAGATGAATTATAAAGATTTGATCAGTGTTTTCGTAATTCTTAAAACGGAAAATTATTCGGAATGAAAAACAAGTACAATATTTCCGTGGGGAAAAACAAATGTAAATCAAAAGTGGATTATAAAGATGAGCACACACTGCACTTTATTTATTTATTAAGTTAGTTATATGAGAAATTGAAACTAATTAATTTATCTTAAGAAATCCATTGAAAAATTCCTACACGATTAATTTATTTCATATGACAATAAAATATACATCAAATTTAAAACTTCACAAATAATTGCGTTAAAAAAGTGCATTTCTTAAATTGACCGATTTAAGATAAAAAAAATATCACAAATTTATTTTCAAAATAATTATATCAAAGTTTTATTTAGAAAGAAATGAATAATATCAAAATAGAAATAGAAATTTCTGTTGTTAGATTTCTATCAAGTTATGAATAAATGAGTCACTTTATGCAATCATAACTATAATTAATAGGGCAATTAAAAAGTGCAGAAAGTATGTTACGACAATTAAATGCAAAAATATTATTTAACAGCAATTCCTATGCAAAAAATAAATATAATTATCGAATTTTATCTAAAATAATTGCTTCTATTAGTTAATGAAGACAAAATGTTAATAATATAATGAAACATCAACTAATTCAATTAATTTTTTGATATAAAGAAATAAATTTCAATTTAAACATTAATTTACAAACATAAACTTACATTATCAACACGTAATCATAAATATTATTAATAGCGCAATTAAAGAGCGCAGAAAATATGTTACGCATTAGGCAGTGAATTTATTAGTTAGAAGCTGCAATTCTTATGTAGATTTATTCAGAATTTATTTTCAAAAAAACTCACTTTTCTTACTTTTCTCCAGAAATAAATGTAATTGAAAATCTCTTGCACTTAATAAAGTTTATATATATATAAAAAGAAAACTATATTTTATATCTAATTTGTATATAAATTCATTTCAAACTTAAGAGAAATTGATTTTTTATTACTGCGTGTTCACCTTCTTTAACGACGTTTATTTTTCGTCAGACCAAGAACAACTAAAAAAAAACCGAATATATCACCCTATTACCACCTAACAAATAACACATTAAGGCTCCGCTATTAAACCTTTTACTCGAAATGTTCGTGCTCATAAAACGTCGTAAAAATTGTAATTGACTAAACTCCGATCTAGATCTCAGAAACAAAAACCTTCAAAATACAGCAGGAATTAATCATTTATTTAAGATACAAATTATAGATAACTTTCGTTGTTCAATTCTCGATACAACACGATTAACCGAATAATCTTACTTTCATAATTTGTTTAGTAAATTAAAACATTAATTATTGAATCTTACTTTGATGTAGATAAAAGTTTATTTTATGTATTATATAAATATAAGATCTAATTATTATATCATCAAATTTTGCACACAAACTATTAGTGAAATGACTTTTATTTATAGATTTAATGTAAAAAAAATATACTTTTATACGTTTGTATTACTTTAATTGAATGTGGATGTAACAAGTAACTTATTGTGTTAAATTCCTGCAATTAAACAAGTTTGGGAGTAATACCAGAATCTAACAGATTTAGCCCAAACTACAGCAACTAACATTGAAACCTTGCATTCGACTCAACACGTTTCAGGTGTCTCTAATCTTATTCGAACTGAAAATTTTACATTCTCAAGGAATCATGACACCTGTAATTGTTTGAGCGGAATACGAGGCAAGAGACAAACATAAAATAAACACAGCTGGTGTGCAGACAATAACATCGAGGGTGACACAACATCAAGGTGAACCAGTGAACGACAACAACAACAACAATAACAACAATAACAGTGACTAGATTTCAACAAACAAACAATATACGACAACACTCAGTAAATAATAGAAATATTGAAATAAAAAAAAAGGGGAGGATCACAGATACAAAAACGGAAAAGAAAAAAAAGTAAATGAGTAAACTTAAGGGGGAATTAAAGTAAAGAAAAAATAATAAAAAGACATTCAGAAGTAGAGCGAGTTGCGGAGTGGCCTCGTAGAGCCAACGTACCACAAAACCACCATCTGTGATGGGTGCTGGGACACAACCCGCCAGAGTCGCCAGGGATGTGGCGATGCGGTCAGTCCCTGCAACAGACAAAACCAGTCAGTACTTCGTCCTTCGGTTCGATCCTTTTGCGACGTACAACCAGTCCCATCAACATCATCTCTTCTATTTCCAACCCTCAATGTTCCTCCTCCTCCACCTCTTCCAAACTACAGAAAATCAATAATATCATCGTACCCACACACGCATCATTAGCACAAATCCTCCCCCCGCACATTAATTTTCCCGTTCGATAAGTGCCATTAACGTTAACAGAGCAAAAAACATATTCGTTTCCTTTAAAACACACACACACTCAGTTGGTAATCAAGATAATCCTAATTACTCTTTACTACCATTAATGACTTAATGTCCGTTACTTTTTATACAGTTCGCAAACGACGCAGACATGACAAAAAAAAAACAAGTAATTTATAAAGCGTCGCAACTGATACACCTATTATTTTAAACGTAATTACAGTGATTAAGCTGCATGTAAACATAAAGTACAAGAGTCCACGATAATCATTAGCCTGAAAGGATTGTGAGTTATAATACGAATTATTCACGACCGAACCAATCAATACTATTTTCAATTATTCACCTATCGATTCGTTTAAATACTTAGTGAATTTATACATTTTCAACGAAATTTATTTCAGATTTTGTAAAAACGAATTGAGAATAAAAAAAATATTAACAAATTGCATTAAAAATATTTGAATTTTCTTTAAAAGCAAACACTTGTATTATTCATATTATATATATTTTTTCTTCATACACGTAATCTCGTTTCGCTTATAATTAAGTACGTTAATGATATAATGCAAATTGTTTGCAGGAGAAAAGTAAAAAGAGAAGAAAACAAAAAAAAAACATGTAGGAGAAGGAACATGAAGAAAGTGGAAAATTTTAATTTAATAAGTGTATCCGTAATTAACGGTTTTCACTCACATGCAATTTTAAACAGTGTGTTATGGCGTGCAATTAACAACGACACCGTCATTATGTGCTGAAATTATAGCCATGTATTAAATATGTAGACCTGCGACAAACACGGAAACTTTCATGATCAAGTTATTATATTCACATGCACACACACACAACACACATAAGTTTTACATAACAGTTTCAATAGTTCATTATTTTCTTATTGATTTGTTACATTATGAACTGAACATTATAAAAAAAGTGGATAAATTCATTAAATTAAGAAAGTTTTTCATGAGATTTTGTGGTAAGATCATCTTTTCTTAATGTAAATAATCTTCACAAAATTACTATATCATATATTTAATAAGAAGGTTTAATAAAGTAATACATAACAGTTTCAATAGTTTTATCTATAATTATTTCATATTTTTACTAGTATTAATAATAATAACATTATTTTCGTATTGATTTGTTACATTATTAACTGAACAATATAGAAAAAACTGGATAAATTCATTAAATTAAGAAAGTTTTTCATGAGACTTTGTTAGTTGGATCATCTTTTCTTAACGTGAATAATCCTCACAAGATTACTATATCATATATTTAATAAGAAGGTGTAATAAAGTATTACATAACAGTTTCAATAGTTTTATCTATAATTATTTCATATTCTTACTAGTATTACTAATAATAACATTATTTTATTATTGATTTGTTACATTATGAACTGAACAATACAAAAAGATGTGGATAAATTCATTAAATTAAGAAAGTTTTTCATGAGATTTTTGTTAGTTGGATCATCTTTTCTTAACGTGAATAATCCTCACAAGATTACTATATCATATATTTAATAAGAAGGTTTAATAAAGTATTACATAACAGTTTCAATAGTTTTATCTATAATTATTTCATATTCTTACTAGTATTACTAATAATAACATTATTTTCTTATTGATTTGTTACATTATGAACTCAACAATATAGAAAAAAGTGGATAAATTCATTGAATTAAGAAAGTTTTTCATGAGATTTTGTGGTAAGATCATCTTTTCTTAACGTAAATAATCCTCACAAATTACTATATCATATATTTAATAAGAAGGTGTAATAAAGTATTACATAACAGTTTCAATAGTTTTATCTATAATTATTTCATATTCTTACTAGTATTACTAATAATAACATTATTTTCTTATTGATTTGTTACATTATGAACTGAACAATATAAAAAAAGTGGATAAATTCATTAAATTAAAAAAATTTTTCATGAGACTTTGTTAGTTGGATCATCTTTTCTTAACGTGAATAATCCTCACAAGAATACTATATCATATGTTTAAAAAGAAGGTTTAATAAAATATTATATAACAGTTTCAATAGTTTTATCTATAATTATTTCATATTCTTACTAGTATTACTAATAATAACATTATTTTCTTATTGATTTGTTACATTATGAACTCAACAATATAGAAAAAAGTGGATAAATTCATTAAATTAAGAAAGTTTTTCATGAGACTTTTGTAGTTGGATCATCTTTTCTTAACGTGAATAATCCTCACAAGATTACTATATCATATATTTAATAAGACGGCGTAATAAAGTATTACATAACAGTTTCAATAGTTTTATCTATAATTATTTCATATTCTTACTAGTATTACTAATAATAACATTATTTTCTTATTGATTTGTTACATTATGAACTGAACAATAAGAAAAAAAGTGTATAAATTCATTAAATTAAGAAAGTTTTTCATGAGACTTTTGTTAGTTGGATCATCTTTTCTTAACGTGAATAATCATCACAAGATTACTATATCATACATTTAATAAGACGGCGTAATAAACCGAAAATTTATCACGCATAAAAGTAAAGTGAAAGCGCTGATATTTACGAGATACACGCCTTCCATCATCCTTAAACCGCCCCAGAGGATGCACGATCTCTTCCCATATTAATACGACCCGAAATATATTTCATTACATTAATAATAGACAAGTAAGCCAAAAAAAAAAAAAGCACGGCTCGCAATTTCTCATTTTGGATAATACCAAAGAATGGATTAGTGGATTTATATATTCTTCGACGGGAAGATAAAGTATGTAGGCATAATATATAAATTTCCTTCTTTCTTCTTCATCCCCTTTCCAAAAAAAAAGCACTAAAGAAGAAAGTAATTTCGGGCCCTTTCGTATATTAGCAAGTTAAATGGATATCCGCGCGGCGGAATGAAGGTAAACTCGACGACCCGAATTCATCTATTTCATCCCGACTGACGAGAAATCGATGTTATGTTTGTAAAAAGGATCCCGACTTTTTTTTTACTACGTCTCTCTGCAAGATTAACTCATTATTCATCCGCCCTTTCTCTCGTGTGAAGAATCCCTTCAGAGAGAAAATGCGAATTAATTGAAGCAAATATTAAGATTTTTCAAGGGTCTAATTGGGTAAAGATCTTAACTTTCTTAACGCGTTTGCTGAATCTTTTCTCTTGAAATCGGCAGGAAAACTTGATGAAAAACACAAAGGTTGGATGGAAAACGAAAGTGTTTTGTGCTGCATGCATGCATTTCGAGGTGCGGTCCTCTCGCGCGTTATGGTAATTGTGAATAATGTTGCCGGCATCCGCATAAATCAGCCACTAATTATGGTCACAAACATGCGGCCTCAGCAATAATATCAATGTTCATTACTACCCTACGCCACCCTCACCCCCCCAAAAAAACACAAAACAGAACTGCTTTCGGCAAAATTCGACGCGAAAATATAAAAACCGTGAAACGAAACAGGTTTGCGCCAATTCCATTCAAATTCTCCCTTCCTAGGTGGTGTTTTCATTAAATTAACGCCACCTCCAGGAAAGCGCATCGCAGAAAGCCAAGCCTGAGAGTGTTTTAGAGAGAGAGAGAGAACACTTTGTTTACCCATTGAATATTATTCCAAGTTTTGCATTGTAAATTGCGAGGGTGGATATATCCACCCTTAAAATCGATGCCCGCCGACCAACGCACACGTATACCTGTTAAGCTTTACATACAGAATGAAGACCTCGAGGCACGTAATTGATTCGCCATCGCAACTTTTCCATTATCCAACGATTACCAAAAAACCTCTCTCTTTATATTAACGTCACACTTCCACCCTGCTTTTGCATCAACAAATATCAAGTCACCAATTAACCAATACAATTCGCACCAATCACGTACAAACGTTTTCTTGGTTCTTAATCCAAAATTCGCAAATTAACTTCTCTTTGCATCAAGTAACAAATTAATTATTAACTAATACAATTTGGACTATTGAGATTCAATACTTTCTATAGCAACAATGAAAAAAACTCTGTTTATTGACACCACAACTTCAGCTCTTTGCATCAACAAAATGCATACGCGTATTATGAAATTGCAAATTGATAATTAATGTTATGCATCTGGGCCACGGCGATCCGAAAAAACTTACGGCAACAACGAAAACAACAAGAAAAAAAAGCTATTTTTTTTCGTGTACGTAATCCATCTTTCGCTTTGAAACTTGGACACGGGCCAATAAATTCCTGCGAAATCTGTGTAAGGCGTTTTAATGAATATTCATTTGCAAACTATATTTAGAGTTTCATACATACACACACACTTTGAGTATAGTATGGGGAAAAGCGTGGCTGCATGTAAAAAGAAAATATAGCAAAAAAAAAAGGAAGGGAAAAACCTGGTGGATCTTATAAATTTTAAAGCGAAAATTAGTGTTTCATAAATGCAAATTGGCGGTGCGATGCATGGAACTTGAAATGCACTTTCGTAGGGATGAAAAAAAGTAAAACATGCGGAGGGAAATGAATAAATACGGCATTAGCGGGAATGGGACAAAGCGGGAATGCGGCGCATAATAATACTCAATAAGCTGGGCAAGAAACTTATCACTATTCATGGGAGCCGGCGATTCTGGGAAGAATTATGCGCTGCTTTCTTATGCGATCCAGGGAAATGTATCTGCTGGTAAGTGCAGCAATGGAAATTGTTCGAAAGTATAGTGGAATTTCATAGGAAAATTGAAAATTAAATTAGTTTAATCTAAAAATATTTGTTCGACATTTCTAGGAATCTATCAAATATTTCTTCTTAAAAAATGTGAAAATTACGATAATTCGGTTTGAATACGAAATGATGCTTCTTTATACTTGAATTTCCTCAATAACTTATACCAAATTTGACTAACATTCAATGAACATTGACTATTTCCACTATAAAATACTTAATTAATATATAATATTAGTTTTACATTTGAATAAATTGCAATGAAATTTGTATAAACATTTCATAGTAAATCTGTAATTGAATTACTAAGAAAATACTAATAAACACTAACATTTTGTAACTTTTTATAATAATTTCAAATCAGCATTTTTCAACTTACATTTCTTCCTTTATTAATACGCATGACTCAGGCTTTTAACAAATTAACAATTGCAAACACTAGATTTTATTTTCCTAATTACGAAATGAATCAACAACTCGGTTTCATTGTTTCTTTTTTGTTGTTTCAAATTGTAACAACAACAGTAAAAATATGAAGAAATTGTTCAAAAGTATAGTGGAATTTCATAGGAAAATTGAAAATTAAATTAGTTTAATCTAAAAATATTTGTTCGACATTTCTAGGAATCTATCAAATATTTCTTCTTAAAAAATGTGAAAATGATTGTTCAAAACTTAAAATAAGTCCATAAGTATTCAATATAAAAGACTAAGGAGGATAGTTTCAAGTTTATCTAATAATAATTCCGAGCTGCATGAATTGACGATGGGTTTTTCTATCTGCCCAAGAGATAGAAAATATAAAGAATATGTGAGAAAAATAGAATTTTCATGAGAAATTTATGTGGCATCAATAAAACGCGAAATTTCAAATGACGGAGGGCGAGAAAGATACGCTTATTGCGGTTGTTTGCCTAATAAATGGTCCTGCAGCATCGAATCGGAATGCCCTCCGCTTTCGAGACAATTGCGCGTATAAAATTATGTGCGAAGAAGCCAAGAACTTCATGGATTTATTATTAGTATAAAAAAAAAACGCTCTTTACCAAATTTTACGTGGTTTCCACGAAATGTTTCTGCATATTCAGCATCGATTTCGAATGAAATAAAACAGTAAACATTTACAATTTACCAAAGAAAACGATATAAAAATCCACCGTCAGACGTTTCATAATAAGAAAAACGCTTTGCAGAAAGGCGGTTATCACTTGTAGAGTGGAGCAAAAAAAAGCAAATTCATTCTTTTGAACATTTCAATTCATATTACCGGTCATAATCAACGTTGATATAATCAGAATTATGTAATCATTGTTAATTTGGTCTCGACGGACGTGGAAATATCGTAAAACTATCTCAATTAAAAAAAAATGTGTGTATTGTAATTGCTTTCGCTCCAACAGCTGTCCGACGCTTATCAATCAAAATGAAAGCGTAATAAGCCACGTGAGCCAATATTGGATAACATTCACATACCAATAAAAAAAAAACACACGCTTTGATCGATAACTAACACACAAAAAAAAACAACTTTCGTCGAAACTTTTCCACCGAAAACGCAACGCTTCATCCTTTTTGTCGACTCAATTTTGTGTGTGTTTTGTGAGGCAAACGAAGAAAACCGAGCTTTTAAATATTTAACAAGGTCTAATGGAAGGAGCTTTCGTTTGAAAATAACGAGTTGGAGAGGAGGAGGAATTATTATTTCTACGCACTTGAAAATTCATGAATTTTTCAAAACCCATCAACGAAATTTATTTTTTCAGGTTTAATATTGAAACGGATTATTTTTAGGTGAAATTTCAGTTCAGTTTTATTCCGATGAAACGAAATAATAGCAGCTATTATTAACTCACGTCCAGTTATGCAAATTACGATAATTCGGTTTGAATACGAAATGATTCTTCTTTATACTTGAATTTCCTCAATAACGTATACCAAATTTGACTAACATTCAATAAACATTGACTATTTCCACTATAAAATACTTAATTAATATATAATATTAGTTTTACATTTGAATAAATCGCAATGAAATTGGTATAAACATTTCATAGTAAATTTGTAAATGAATTACTAAAAAAATATTGTAAAATTTATATATTTTTCAATGAGATTCAGACGATTTCATGAATTTTATAATGTAACTTTTTATAATAATTTCAAATCAGCATTTTTCAACGTACATTTCTTCCTTTATTAATATGCATGACCCAGGCTTTTAACAAATTAACAAGTGCAAACACTAGATGTTATTTTCCTAATTACGAAATGAATCAACAACTCGGTTACATTGCTTTTTTTAAATTTGAAACAACAACAGAAAAAATATGAAGTGCATCACGAAAATTGGAGTTTATAAAGAGGCCGACACCTCTGGTCATGCAAACCTTTTGGAGGGTTGAAATTTTCTCTTTTTTTGTAACATTCTCTACGTTTTCTCTCTCTTTACATATTATATGAAACAAACACAGTTACAAATTGCGTGACAACGTTTCGCCTGGTAAGCTTAAAGCAGACAGGTGTAAATATGAATATTATATTTTATCGCAACAGGAACACCCGGACAGTTTATGAAAATCATCGCCTCGTGCTGCTGCTGGTGCTGGTGTCGGCGAATTAATTTGGGAGGGCGAATGTTTAACAACCTGCCTCATTAATTTCTGCGCTGCTCTTTCACCCTTAAATTAAACTCTGTTTCTTCATCTAATTTTTTGTTTGCTTCAACTCTTCGTTTTATTGAAATTAGTAATGCTGAAATGTGATGGAAAATTTGTAGAAAATATCTATAGAAAAACATGAATTTGATGTATTTTCAGATTTTTACAAATTACGAAAAGAAAATTAGTTTACATGTAAAAAAAAATATAAAATTATATAGGTTTCTTAATGTTAAATTAAAATTTACTATTTGAAATTTCCTAAACTACAGAAATACAGCTAAATAAAAAGTTTTCAATAAAGTTCAAAAATCAATTATATTTTATAAAACTCTTTTCGTGAAATACTCAATTTTTCATATTTCAAAAGTATAGAAATTGCAAAATATTATTATTAATTTCAAGTTTAGAATAATACAAAAGCTTTTATGTAGAGAGAAGTAAATTTTGTATATGATGAAAATACTTATTTTACTATTTTCAAAATTTCAGATTAAAAATTAAATTGTTTATGTATGTAGGAAAGTTTTAGTAAAGTAAAAACTCGTATTTTTCATGTTGTTTTACGCAATGCAAAGCACAAAGTTGATGGTCTCTTTGTACGTTGTGCAGACGCGTAATTGCAGGAATTGCCAAGAAAGAGGCTCGAGAGATTTTCTTGTGCAAAATGCATGGAGTGCATTTAGCTTTGCGCCTCTTGCGTAAGTGTTTGCATGGTCGTGTGTGTATGCATACATAGATGTGCCTTTTCGCAGGGCGACGGCTTTCGAGCTTTTTACTTCTTCTTCATATTATGAAAGCCTTAATGCGCGAAAACCAAAGTGGTGTCATGCGGTGTCAAGTGTTGTTTGCATCACTTCCTTTCCTCCCCCAACAACCAACAAACAGAACGGAACGAATCGCATTCAGCTCAAACACCTCAATTCACCTCAACGAAACGAGCATTAGTCATACACGGATTTAAAAAAACGATGAAGTTACACAACAGATAGTCTTATTTACGCAATAATTATAATAACTCTTGATGTAAATAAGACTAATCATCATCATAATTTATATAAACTGTTGAATTTTTGTTCAAAATTAATAAGATTACTTATACAAATATAATTATCACAATATACATTTAAGTTACATAATGTGGACGCAACGTAATTGCAACAAAATTTCAATTGTATTGTTTCAAGAAGAAAACCATCATATTTCGGCTGCGGTAAAACGCGAGCTGATTCATTGCGTAATTAGAGGGAACGTCTCGTATTTACATGCAAACTCGTTAAAAGCTCGTCCATGCATATTTATCAAAAGAGATGCACACAATAACAACAACAACAAGAAAAAAAACTCGCACGAAGCGTGCAAAGCTTATGTAAGACAATAATTCCTCATTTGCAATGCATTATGTGTGTTTGTGTGTACGCGCGAGGAAAGCTCACGTGATTACCACTAATCCCGGCGCGCTTAATCCCGAATCCCACCGGCAGATTTTCATAATGAAATAACAAGATTTTTTATCCGTTTGTTGCATTACAAGTTTTCACTGACATTAAGAGAGCGACCCTTTGACCTATCCTTTGAGTTTTAGATTCATTACACAAATTGCGTCCATCGAATTCCGCTATTAATTAATATATTACTTACTCTATAGACGAAATTAAAATTCCAGTGATTTCCTCATCTTCGCGCTGGTATTTCTATAACGATGCGGATCATCATCATGATCATCATCATGATGATGATGATGATGATAATAACGTTTGGAAAAGAGGAATCTCTCCCCTTGTCCCACATTCGCTTTATGCATAATAAACGGCGTCCCGAGTCTCGACTCGACTCGACCTCTCGCAAATATATTTCGCGCAATTAAATTTTTATTATATTTGCTCAAGAATTTTCCATTAGTTTTTATTGCACACACACACACACTCACAACATTACTTTTTCGCTCCACAAACAGAAATAATCCTTCAGATAAAACCAATATTTACATTCGCAAATAACTTAAAAGAAAAATTAATTAAAAACTAACACAAACCAAACATATGATTTCAAAATTGGATACATTTTGTTAATTTTTGATTCAGAATTTTAATAAATTATAGTAAATAGAAAATTTAAAAATTTATCAATTTATCTTATTAGAATCTTATTAAAATCTTATTAGATTGTCATTAAAAGTTAACTAAACTCCAAGTAACTTGTATTAATACACTACAAGTAATGATTAAATTTGTATATTGCTTTTTAATAGTCTTACATAACATTATTTCTTACTATTACACACAGCACGATCATGACAAATTATTGTGTTTCTACATTTGCAATCTTCATTAAAACGTAACCGAAACTATCATTTGTGAAACGTTAAAGTTGCACAACAGATAGTCTTATTTACGTAATAATAATAATAATAATTCTTGATGTAAATAAGACTAATCATCATCATAATTTATATAAACTGTTAAATTTTTGTTCAAAATTAATAAGATTATTTATACAAATATAATTTTAATTATCACAACATAAATTTAAGTTACATAATGTGGACGCAACGTAATTGCAACAAAATTATATAATAAATTATAGTAAATAGAAAATTTAAAAAATTATCAATAGTTACAAAAACGTACGTTTCTTATTAGAATTGAAAGTTAACTAAACTAAAATTAACTTGTATTAAAACACTACAAGTAATGATTAAATTTGTATATTGCTTTTTAATAGTCTTAGATAACATTATTTCTTACTATTGCACACAGCACGATCATGACAAATTATTGTGTTTCTACATTTGCAATCTTCATTAAAGCGTAACCGAAACTATCATTTGTGAAACGTTAAAGTTGCACAACAGATAGTCTTATTTACGTAATAATAATAATAATTCTTGATGTAAATAAGACTAATCATCATCATAATTTATATAAACTATTAAATTTTTGTTCAAAATTAATAAGATTATTTATACAAATATAATTTTAATTATCAGAACATAAATTTAAGTTACATAATGTGGACGCAACGTAATTGCAACAAAATTATATAATAAATTATAGTAAATAGAAAATTTAAAAATTTATCAATATTTACAAAAACAAACGTTTCTTATTAGAATCAGAATATCATTGAAAGTTAACTAAACTAAAATTAACTTGTATTAATACACTACATGTAATGACTAAATTTGTATATTGCTTTTTAATAGTCTTAGATAACATTATTTCTTACTATTACACACAGCACGATCATGACAAATGATTGTGTTTCTACATTTGCAATCTTCATTAAAGCGTAACCGAAACTATCATTTGTGAAACATTAAAGTTACACAACAGATAGTCTTATTTACGTAATAATAATAATAATAATAATTCTTGATGTAACTAAGACTAATCATCATCATAATTTATATAAACTGTTAAATTTTTGTTCAAAATTAATAAGATTATTTATACAAATATAATTTTAATTATCACACATAAATTTAAGTTACATAATGTGGACGCAACGTAATTGCAACAAAATTATATAATAAATTATAGTAAATAGAAAATTTAAAAATTTATCAATAGTTACAAAAACGAACGTTTCTTATTAGAATCAGAATATCATTGAAAGTTAACTAAACTAAAATTAACTTGTATTAATACACTACAAGTAATGATTATAATAGTCTTAGATAACATTATTTCTTACTATTAGACACAGCACGATCATGACAAATTATTGTGTTTCCACATTTGCAATCTTCATTAAAGCGTAACCGAAACTATCATTTGTGAAACGTTAAATTCGCGGATCGTGAGGGTTGTAGGTAGCAAATGGGTTGTAGTTTTGAGTTCGGAGTAATGTGGACCTAATGTATCATGCGAGCGGCGTGTTTAGCGTTTTGTTTTATAGATTGGTACACATGTTCCAGATCGTTTGATTGATGCTAGGCGTGGCAGAACCCGTGTGCACATGCATTTCTATATGCAGATTGCATCAATCGCGTGCTTTCCTCCAAAATTCACCATCGATAACTCCGCGACTAAACACCGTAAAAATAGCTTTGCAAAAAAAAAACACACAACAATCCTCAGCAGAAACAAAGAGAATTACATTTTTATACAGAAATCTTAATATGCAAATTCCAATATAATTGAATAAAGATGCAGCTTTTTTTTTCTCTTTCAATTTATACGATTTTCTTTTCTATTAATAATTCAACGTTTCACTCGACCCTTTTTTTTTATTTTCCAGCAGAACGATTCGCCCTTAACCCTCCACGCGCTCACATCACAAATATATCGATGCATTTCCGTGCGCGCGCCCGATTCATGTCCCATTTCTCTAATAATATAATATCAATCAAAACTGCCTTTTCGGGATCGTAAATAGAATCTGATCTATTCCGCATTCATTACGAATCGATAACGTCTGAAAACCCTTTAACCGTCCTTCTCCTCCTCTTCAAACCCAACCCACAAATACAACAATACAAACACATTACCGATTCAACGGCGACTTTCTCAAATTTCCCCGACCCGATTGATAAATAATGGATCCACATATACACTCACGAAAACAAAATGCCGTCGTCTGTCGTGGTAATTATCGCATGAATTTTGTATGCTCATCGGTAGCTATAAATAAACAGACACGCTTATAGTTCACCTAAAAACCTTTGATACCTTCTAAATTACACGCAGCATTAATAATATAATAAAGTACTTGTACAAGTTGTCCTATTCATTACAAGTCAAGTAAGTTATAGAATATTAAGATTTGTGTATAATCCAACAAAATCACTTTCATTTTACTTGTGTTAATAAATAAATAAATAAATACAATAATAACAAAACAGTTGTACAAGTCAATCTTTTCACATGACAAGTAATAAAGAGTGTGAATTAGTTTTATCGAAAACTATCCTTAAATATTTCAATGTTTAACGGCTAACATGAAAGATGCAACCAATTCCAGCAAATTGAAAATTTGAACTATTTACTCTTGCGTAAGAAATTCCTGTAAAATTGATCCTAGAGAGAGAAAAAAAACCGATTGTGTCAACGTGTGCGGGGGGGTGGAGGGAGTGAAGGGAAATGGGGGGGCGGCAGGTTTTGCGCCCCTTGAGGGTGAGGGCGGTAAAACGGGTATCGCGGGGTTGCAAAGCCGCCGGCCGTCATGCATGTTTAATGCAGCCGTCTAGCGCTGCTCACGTCGCTGACTAGCATTAATTAAAGCCCTTAGCGCACTCTGGGCGCTGCGTTTTATTCAATTTTACATTTATTTCATCATATTCACCACCGAAAACACACATTGAGAGAGAGAGAGAGCGATGAAACAACCCACCCTTTAGTTCATTGCGTAATCGAAATATAACTCTCGTTAATGTTTATTTTATACCAACTCGATTAATGGAAATGGAAATGCAAATAGGTAAATTTACCAGAATAACCAAAACCCATCGAAATCAAATAACATCTACACCTTCCATAATATTAAATTCCAAATTACAACAAAATTATTAATATTACATGTAAAATTAGACAGGTATAACAACATTTCTATTCGTTGTAAACTAAACAAATTATAAAAATAATTTTCCAAAATTATTACTTCATCTTCATCACAAAATCATTTCCATCACATTATCTCATTCAGGACGTTCAGATTTTATTCGAATATATGATAAAAATACATAAACATTACTTGAAATTGGAACACAATTTGAAAAAAGACAAAAATTTATTAATATTCTCCATAAAGTTACTTATTTAATTGTTATGTAATGTTTTCATTAATTTATTTATTATTACTATATTACTTTTATAAGTTTTTAACTAATTATTTTCAAAACTATTTAGACTAAAATTTGTAAAGAAAAAACTATTTTTAGATTATTTGCTATGATTAACAAAAAAAAACTGTAATTATTTAATGTAGTGAGATTTATTATTTTCGTTTTAAAGTGAAACGTGGGTGAATTATGGCAAAGTCAGTCGTAAGTTACTTATTTAATTGTTATGTAATGTTTTCATTCATTTTTTTATTATTACTATAATACTTTTATAAGATTTTAACTAATTATTTTCAAAACTATTTAGACTAAAATTTATAAAGAAAAAACTATTTTTAGATTATTTGCTATGATTAACAAAAAAAAAACTGTAATTAAGTTTGTATTTAATGTAGTGAGATTTATTATTTTCGTTTTAAAGCGAAACGTGGGTGAATTATGGCAAAGTCAGTCGTAAGTTATTTATTTAATTGTTATGTAATGTTTTCATTCATTATTTATTATTACTATATTACTTTCAGAAGATTTTAACTAATTATTTTCAAATTATTTAGACTAAAATTTATAAAGAAAAAACTATTTTTAGATTATTTGCTATGATTAACAAAAAAAAAACTATAATTAAGTTTTTATTTAATGTAGTGAGATTTATTATTTTCGTTTT
>NW_017095918.1:19336-19404 GCF_001412225.1 Nicrophorus vespilloides
AAAGTGAAACGTGGGTGAATTATGGCAAAGTCAGTCGTAAGCTATTTATTTAATTGTTATGTAATGTT
>NW_017095919.1:0-67397 GCF_001412225.1 Nicrophorus vespilloides
CATTGCACTGTGTATGATAGTTCCATCATCTGAATAAGTAACACCAAGGAGTTTACTCCATTTTAACATGGTTTTTACATTATCCTTATTCATCGTTACTCGATAATTATACAACTTGAAGCACTGAAACTGATACACACTGAACTGATTTAACTCTGCACTTGTTTGCAGCTTATATGCAGGTAAAGTTTAGATCTAGGTGGTGGGAGATTCTGAAAAACGAATAATAGAAAGATTTTGCTACCTGAAAAACATTAATGGAATGCAAAATTCTAAAAATTCAATAAAATAATTTCTTAGAAAAGTGTCACCGGCAAAGAAAATTTTGGAAATAGCATTTTGTAGATGAAACAATTAATAATTTTATACATGAACTGATTTGATAGTCATGTGGATACGAAACGTCCAATATAATATTTCAGTATAAAACTAACTAAATTGCATATAGTCTCGCACTGACAAACAGGTATCTCATCTTGTGTGAACATAATTAAAAATATAGATGAAACCAACTAATAGTGATACATCTCAAATTGTTTGATAGCCAATTGGGTGTAAAACTCTATATATCAGAAATTTGAGAAAACCAACTAAAAATTAGACACTGAACTTTTATGATTTAAAAGCACTTTATTTATCAAAGTAAAATACAAATCTTAATTATTATCATAAATCTAATAAAAGTAACCTATAATTGTAAAAAAATATTAAAAAATAGTATTCCTTCCTAATAAAATCGCCAATTATTTAATAAATGTATTGAATTTACGATCTGTCCTAAACGGTTTTAAGCAATATCTATTTTTTGTAAACATTGTCTGTAATAAGGTAATGTTTCTAATACAAAATGGACAATATCGTCGCTGCTATAATTTTTGTAGGACTCACCGAACCATTCGTACCAATTTTGTGAACATAATTAATAATATAGATAAAACCAACTAATAGTGTTACATCTCATATTGTTCGATAGCCAATTGCAAATAAAAACTACTAACAATCATATAAATTTAGACATGAAACAAATAAAAATTGCACACTGAATTTGTTTGGTAGCCATTTAGGGAGGAGTGAACCTTATGTAATGTAAAAAATTAGATGTAAATAAGAGCACTTTATTTATCAAAGTAAAATACAAATCTTAATTATTATCCTAACTCTAATAAAAGAAACCTATAATTGTAGTAAATATTATAAAAAAAAATATTAAAAGAAGGTATTCCTTGCTAATCAATTTCCCTATTATCTAATAAATATATTGAATGTAATATCTCTTCTAAACGTTTTTCAGCAATATCTATTTTATTGTGAACAATGTCGTAATAAGAGGATGTTTCTATTACAAGATGGACAATATCGTTGCTGCTATAATTTTTGTTGGACTCTCCAATACATTCGTACCGATTGAACATCCATTCGTTTTTTTCGCATTTCTTGCAGCACTCTTCTAAATATTTATAGATATCAGTCTCCAAAGCTTCCACGTCATTAACAATATCAAAAAAACGGTATTCTTCTGGATCATCTTGAGGTGATTCCGTGACGGCCTTAATAATGCTATACCTTTTCTCCTCATCTTCAGAAAAAAATCTAAATACAGCATCTTTCAACACAACGATCATCCTTCTGTTTAAACGACGAATATCCTGAAAATGCTTTTTACCGGAAACTTTCGCAATGTAACTAGCTGAGACTAGTATTGCTCGATTCGCAATTTCAACAACTTGCTCAGTTAAACGTAACCTATGGGTATATTTCTTCATGGAAGTTGGGTCAATCGATCTCATTAAAATTGATAGTCTTTGGTCCAGATCAATCATCGCGACCATCATTTGGTTTAATCTGCTCGCAAAATCTTTCATACGTAATTTTATTCTATCATGTACTGATGAAGGAATTAGTGTTTTGCTCAATTTGTTGCTCTCGAAGATACATTCTTCATAGAATTCCTTAATATCGAGAGCCAAATCGTTCTTTTTGCAACATAGTTCTTTTGAGGATAATGTGGTTTCCGGTTTTAGTTGCAACTCGTTGAGTCTGTTCCATACTGCGTATAAACTTCTTATTTTCAATAGCTCATGCAATTCACTCGACATCTTAATTAAGTTCGCGGCATCTTCAATGTTAATTTCGTACCATATAGAATGTATCTCATTGCATTTATCTCTAATATTTCTTATATCGATCATTGTACTGTGTATGATAGTTCCATCGTCTGCATAAGTTACGCCTTGGTTTATCAAGGTTTTTACATTATCCTTATTCATCGTTACTCGATAATGATACAACTCGAAGCACTGAAAATTTCACTGGTACACACCGAACTGTTTTAACTGTGCATTTGTTGGCAGCTTATTTGCAGGAAAAGTTTAAAACTAGGTGGTGGGAGTTTCTGAAAAACGAATAATTAAATATCAATAAAATTAAGATACTTTACAACCATGCCATAATAGAAAGATTTCGCTACCTGAAAAACATCAATGGAATGCAACATTCTAAAAATACAATAATTGTAAAGTGAAATTTTCAATAATTTCTTACAAAAGTGTCACCGGCAAAGAACATTTTGGAAATTGCCTTTTGGAGATGAAACAACTAATAACTTTATACATAAACTGATTTGATAGTCATTTGGATACACTATGGTATATATAATAATTAACTAAATATACAATCTCTCACTGACAAATAGGTATATCATCTTGTGTGAATATTATTAAAAATATAGATGAAACCAACTAATAGTGATACATCTCAAATTGTTCGATAGCCAATTGGGTGTAAAACCCTCTATCTCAGAAATTTGAGCATGAAATCAACTAAAAATCATACAGTTGAATATATTTGATAGTCAATTAGGATTTAAATCTCCCAACAATTATGTATGGGTAATTGTTGCATAGGATGTTAGGAATAAAACATACTAACAATCATAGAAATTTAGACATGAAACAAATAAAAATTACACACTGAACTTGTATAATTTAAGAGCACTTTATTTATCAAAGTAAAATACAAACTTAATTATTATCCCAAATCTAATAAAAGTAACCTATAATTGTAAAAAGTATTATTAAAATAAGGTATTCCTTGCTAATAAAATCCCCTACTATCTAATAAATATATTGAATTTAAGATCTCTCCTAAACGGTTTTCAGCAGTATCTATTTTTTTGTAAACAGTGTCGTAATAATAGGATGTTTCTATTACAAAATGGACAATATCGTTGCTGCTATAATTTTTGTTGGACTCTCCAATACATTCGTACCGATTGAACATCCATTCGTTTTTTTCGCATTTCTTGCAGCACTCTTCTAAATATTTATTGATATCAGTCTCCAAAGTTTCCATGTCATTAACAATATCGAAGTAAAGGTATTCTAATGGATCATCTTGAGGTGATTCCGTGACGGCCTTAATAATGCTATACCTTTTCTCGTCATCTTCAGAAAAAAATCTAAATACGGCATCTTTCAACACAACGATCATCCTTCTGTTCAAACGACGAATATCCTGAAAATGCTTTTTACCTGAAACTTTCGCAACGTAACTAGCTGATAGTAGTATAGCACGATTCGCAATGCAATCAACTTGATCAGATAAACGTAACCTATGGGTATATTTCTTCGCGGAAGTTGGGTCAATCGATCTCATTAAGATTGATAGTCTTTGGTCCAGATCAATCATCGCGACCATCATTTGGTTTAATCTGTTCGTAAAATTTTTCACACCTGATAATATAATTGTACAATTTAGTGATGAAGGATCAAGCGATCTATTTAGTGTTTCGTTCAAGCGGTTGAGCGCGGGCATATATTCTTCATAGAAATCCTGAATATCGAGAGCCAAATCGTTCTTTCTGCAACACACTTCTTTCGACGATAATGTGGTTTCCGGATTTAGTTGCAACTCGTTCAGTTTGTTCCATATTACATGTAAACTTCCTTTATCCATTAATTCACGAATTTCATTCACTATCTCGTTCATCTTCGCGATAGTTTCATCTTCAACTGTGGTTGTCACATCCTCTGTGTTTATCTCTTCATCTGTGGTTACCACATACTCTAAATTATCATGTATTTCTTCACATCTATTTCTAATATTTATTATATCGATCATTGCAGTGTGTATGATAGTTCCATCATCTGCATAAATTATACCTTGGTTTGATAAACTTTCTCCATTATCCGTATTCATCGTTTCTCGAGAATAATACTTTTACCGGAAATTTGTCAATTTATTTTCTTCTTATATTATGTTGTTGTTTTTTTTTTGAGTATGAATTATCATTTCTTGCAATAAATATTATTATTATTAATACTTTTACTTGAAGCACTGAAGCTAATACTGATACAAACTGAACTGATTTAACTCTAAAACTTTTTTTAGCAGCTTTCATATATCCAAAATCTGCAGGTAGAGTTTAGATTCTATTTAGTGGGGGTTTCTGAAAAACGAATAATAGAATATCAATAAAATTAAGATGCTTTACGACCATGCAGTAAATGAATGTTTCCACTGCCTGAGAAACAAAGCTTGTGCTTTCTTCTTTGAGAAATTTAACTTGCCATATAGCCTAATTAAAACCTACTAAGAATCATTTACCTGAATTTATTGTGATTTATTTATCAACAGCAGTTTCTAGGATTTTTGTTCAGAATTAATCAGAATACAATATATTATATTTCAGGATTTACATTCCAGTTAATTCAAGCGATTCAAATGATAAAAAATAATCCTAAAATGTTTCGAGTGTACATTATAACATTCAGAAATTTTACTTATTATGAATCAAACCTAACAATTCCATGGAATATTAATTTTATGCCATCATTAATTGAATGAGTTAGTTTCTACAATTGATCATGAGAAATAGTTTAGAGGATTCATTTACTAAATCATTCAACATACCAGTACCTAATTTGACAAGTTCCGAAGGAGTTGTGTACGTCGCGAACAAGCAATGACAGCTGTCACCTTATGTCAAAGCGTCAATAAACTTATACAATTACGACGTTGAATAATAACAAACAAATGTGATGGGATAAGCGGCAAAATGGTTGAGAAACGCTGCTTTTTATATACGAATATGGTTGAACATGGAAACATTATCTCTCTGATCGTTTCCATATATTATAAAAATGATTATATTAAAATGAATATAAAAGCAGAAACGCTTTCTAAACCTGCAAAAAAAAAATTGTAATTCTACCATTTCTTAGAAAGATATCAAAGAGTTCTATAAAATAGTCAAATTTAAAAAAAAATACAAATAGCTTTTTGTAGATGAAAACAACGAAAACATTGCAAATGAACTGATTTGATAGCTATTTGGGAGAAAAACCTTCTAAGAATCATAACAGTTTGAAGGTGAAAATACAAATCTTGATAATTATCCTAAATATAATAAAGTAATTAAGTTATAATTATAGAAAAGGTTATGAAAATATTTTTAAAAAGTCTTCCTTGTTAATTAAGTAGCCTATGATCTAATGTATTAATTGAATTTAAGATATCTTCTAAACGGTTTTCAGCAATATCTATTTTTTTGAAAATATTCTCGTAAGAAGAGGAAATTTCTATTACAAAATGAACAATATCATTGCTGCTGTAATTATTGTTCGACTTTCCGATCACTTCATACCGATTCAACATCCAATCGTTTTTTTCGCATTTCTTGCAGCACAATTCAAAATGTTTATAGATGTCGGCTTCCAAAGCTTCCATGTCATTAACAATATCGAAGAAACGGTACTCTTCTGGATCATCTTGAGGTGATTCCGTGACGGCCTTAATAATGCTATACCTTTTCTCGTCATCTTCAGAAAAAAATCTAAATACAGCATCTTTCAGCACAATGATCATCCTTCTGTTTAAACGAGTAATATTTTGAAGATGCTTTTCACTGGCAACATTCGTAAGGAAACAATCTAAGAGTAGTGCTACACGATTCACAATGAGATTAACTTGTTGAGATACACGTAACCTGTCATTTAATTTCTTCGCGGATGTTGGATCAATCGAATACATTAAGATTAATAGTCTTTGGTCCACATCAACCATCGCAATCACCAATCTTCTAACATAACACCAAAATCTTTGCACATATACTATATAACCATATGGTTTTGAAGGATTGAAAGAGTTTTTAAGTATTTCGGTTATTCCACTGAACATGGGGATATATTCTTCATAGAAATCCTTAATATCGAGAGCCAAATCATTCTTCATACAGCATACTTCTTTTGGAGATAATTTGGATTCCGCTTTTAGTTGCAACTCCGAAAGTATATTCCATATTGCATATAAACTTCCTTTCTTCAATATTTTATGAACTTCAGTCGAACTCTCGGTTAACTTCGAGACCACTTTAACTTTATCTGTGATCACCATAGCATAGTAATCATTATTAATTTCTCTAGAGCTCACTTCAATCTTTTTTATATCGATCAATGCACTGTGTATGATTGTTCCATCATCTGCAAAAATTATACCTTGGTCTGACAAGATTTCTCTATTATTCACATTCATCGCTACCCGATTATCACTAGATGCACTGAAACCCAAACTGATTTAACTGTAAAATACTTTTGCAGATTTTATATACATAAACTTAGGTTGTAGGTGGTGGGAGTTTCTGAGAAAGTAAACAACTTAATATATTAAAGAAAGTTTACATATTTTTGAAAAATTTAATATGTCACATAGCATTATATCAGTAAAACCTACTAACAATCATATATCTGTTTCTAGGCGATTTAGATCAGAATAATTCAGAATGTAAAATATTATATTATAATTCACGATTTTTTGTATCCCATACAAAATAAATTAAATGACAAAAATATCTATGTTATTAATGATGGTATTAATTAAATTTGTTAATTTCTACAAATGATCATGAGACATTTTGTATCAAAACCACCTAACTTGAAACATTATCTCTGTGATCTGTAAAATTAGTTTCAAAGATATTTTTAGAAATTTGTAGAAATTAAATTTCAATTTAATTGTGATAAAATGTCAAAAATAAGTTGTTTAAAAAAGTTTTGTCTATCAAAACATGTTTGTTTCTATGTTATTGTTAAAGCGACAATAAAATTTTTGTATTTGTAAATTTCTAAAGGTGCAATTAAAATACAGTTTTATTTTTTTAATGACAAAAACAACGTATATTATTTTATTGGTGTTTCAGTATTGGTCAGACTTTTCCAGCTCTTGTTTGAAAAAATGAAATATTTCCTATATAAAGGTTAAACTAAAGTTTAGACCTAATTCAGTTCGTGGTAAACCAGTGAATAGTTTTAAACAAGAAAATGATGGACGTAAATATTGAGGATGTATTATCAAATTACGTGTACTATATAAGTAATAGTATGAACATCACCGATGATGGAACTTCTCCGCACGACGCTTTAATAAAAGCCAAGCAGATTTCTCTGGAAATCCAACAATTAGAAGACAATTGTAACAAAAATAAGAACTTTGCAAAGAAAGCACATGTAAGTAAGATGTGTGAATTATCAAAGCAATTATATGAAGTCTTAGAAAAGAAAAGTTTACAAGAAATTTGGAACAAACTTTCCAAATTGGAACAGAAACCTCAAAACAAATTTTCTGCGAAAGAAGCCAGTGGGAGGAAGCTCGACTTATTAATTGATGTACAGGAATTCTACAAAGTTTTTCAAAAAGATTCATGTAAATTAATTGCTGATTTAGAAAGCATTCAAAATGAAAGCATTAATACAACTTTGGATTACGAAAATACTGTAGAAAACCTTAGTTTGTTCTCGAAAAATTTGGTGGAAACTATGGATGAGTTGGATGGAAGGATGTCTGTTTTGATGCATCTCATTGATCCCACTTCCAAGAAGAAGTTAACCTGGAGGACTTGCTCAAGTGTACAAGCGAGTTTAATAACTAAACGAGCCAGAATTATCGCAGAAGATTTTGATTTTGAGGAGATGTCTCGATTGAATAGAAGGATGTTCGTGGTACTAAAAGAATCGGAATTCATAAAATTTTCTGAAAGAGATGCTAAAAGATTTGATATCATTAAAAGACTTTCTAAATTCTCAGTTATCTGTGAAGATGAATTACGACCAGACCGGTTTGTTAAAATTGTTGAGCTAATGGATAATTTGGAGGATGATATCAAGAAACATCGAGATTCTTGCTTGCGAAAATGCATAAAATACGATTGGATATTCAATCAGTTTTTAGTTCATAATTATGTTAGAGATGTTGAAGAAATTATGACGGAAATTTCATATTTTTTCGATGATGTCTCTAACGAATTTGAGTTGTTTTTGTATTGTTTTCATGAAATTAGGGAATTAGTCAATGAAACATGGAATGCTGAACTTTAGTTTTAGTTCAATAAAGAATAAAAATATTATTAATATGATTTGTTTGAATTCTTTCTACCCTTACTTTTAGACATAAAAATATAAAAAATGTTTAATTTATGATAATTCTGCAATTCAAATTGTGATGAAATTTTTTTTGAAAGACTTTGTAAAAATTTTGGAGATTTCTTTATTATGTTAATTTTTTAACATTTCTATATTAAAAATGTATATTTATGGAATTTTTCTTGTAGTTGGAAGCTTATATCATTCTATCAATAAATACTCAACCAAATACCAAAATATTTACTAAAACTGTATAGTTTTAATTTTAACTACTATAGTATGCATATTCTTGTATTATTTAAAGAAAAAAAGAATAGGAACGGAGCAAATTTATATATGTGAAGCATATGATGTGTGTTATGGTAAATTGACAGATTCTGATGGGCAGAAAAAACTAGCTTTAATCTAAAAAGAAATAGGGAAGAGTGCGCTTTGCTGATAGTGAAACTTCATTCCACATGGCGAGAGAATGTAAGTGTACAGTAAGCAATACAAAGGAGCTGCGAAACGATTTTAAAGGACAAACAACCTTTCTGGTAAAAAGAGGATGAAGAAAAATAAGTAAAAAAATAAATTGCGATTAGTTTTTCGTTAGCTGGTGAGTATTTTTTAATTGTTACTTGCAAAACAATAGCTTCATTTATATATATTCGTCCTTTGCAAGGATCTACAAAAGCTTAATAGGATATGTAGTACTAAGAAATGTAAACTAAACTAACTTGATGTTATGAATAATACAAAACGTAGTTTTGTCAAGTAGGTTTCAACTATTATAAACGTTTTTATTGTGTTGAAATGTAAGGTGTTCTATGCAAAGTGAACAGGATTAAGATTGTGATGATGATTAAAAAAAATGTCATATCAATTAGAGCTGTAATGAATAGTTACATGGAAGGTGTTACGTAACGGCCATTAGTGTACGAGGGTGGAGTTTCTGATGATGACGAGGGGGTTCTGATCTATCTCTCCTCATTGCTCCGCTCTCCTATCTAAGATTTCAATTGCAAATTGGAACGGACTGCTTTATAAATTAGCGCAAGGTTCAGTTGAACGCATCCATCTTGACTGGTGGTGGTTGTGGAGGATCACAAGGTTCACACAAACAGATAGAAAGAGGTAGAGAGAGGAGAGCGAGAGAGGACAGAGTATGTACTGATTCCCGATAGAAACTTGTTTCCAATACTTGCTCAGACGTAAGATTACATGTAACTGGATTCCGGATGCCTGACATGTACAGAGTGAGTCTCCCGTCCATACGTGTTAGCTGGAGAACGTGATAAACTACTTGTGACCCGCTTTTGCATTTCATAGACCCCAGACTCCGCGAATTGAAATTAAACTATTGATCCGTGAGAGACAGAGCGGAGAAGTTCCATCCCGAATACACACATACACGTACACGTACAAACAACCCCAAACATATACGCGTGTAAACGCAATGAACAATTGGAAGTTGCGATCGGTCATCCATCAATGAAACTGAAAATTTTTCGGATAATCAACGAATCCACTGAAATGACACTTTTCCCATTTCAAATTTCCCGCCCTCAGTGTGTTAGGATCGTATTAGTGGGCCATCCATACACACTCGTCCATCGACCGAAAACCCGCACCGAAACCTCACCGTAATTTACCTACGCTTCTATTTACCCTCGCAATTAATTCAGTTTCCATTCAATGTAGATTCTCCGGGTTTCCTTTTTGCTTTCAGATTTAAAAATAAATGAACATATATTTTTTTTTATATATTAAAGTTTTACTCCAAACAATATTAATCACAATTTATTACGATACTTCAAATTAATTAATTTTTCAAAAAAAAAACAAGTTTGAAATTTGAACCTGTCACCTAATGATACGATTATATGAATTCTATGATTATTCCTGAAAGACAGTTGAAATGTTGAAACATAATAAAAATATTGTAACTTGATTTTTTTTATCCCGGGCTGTTTGAAACCGGACTAATCGAGGATTTTAAAACCATATAATAAAAATAATTTTGTCTATTAGATTTTTTTAGGAGTTATTTTTATTTTGTCAATTAAAAATTAGAGATTTTTATGAAATTTTCAATGTCCGCATAATCGAAGCTGCACTATGCGAAGTGTTACTATATTACATTATTCAAATACTGAATACAAACTGTTAACATTCATTTCGAACAAAAAACATTAAAAAAAAAACAAGTTTGAAATTTTAACCTGTTATCTTCGTATCATTATATGAATTCTATGATTATTCCTGAAAGACAGTTGAAATGTTGAAACATAATAAAAATATTGTAACTTGATTTTATTATCCCGGGCTGTTTGAATCCGGACTAATCGAGGACTTTAAAACCATATAATAAAAATAATTTTGTCTATTAGATTTTTTTAGGAGTTATTTTTATTTTGTCAATTAAAAATTAGATATTTCTATGAAATTTTCAATGTCCGCATAATCGAAGCTGCACTATGCGAAGTGTTACTGTATTACATTATTCAAATACTGAATACAAACTGTTAACATTCATTTCGAACAAAGAACATTAAAAAAAAACAAGTTTGAAATTTTAACCTGTTATCTTCGTATCATTATATGAATTCTATGATTATTCCTGAAAGTCAGTTGAAATGTTGAAACATAATAAAAATATTGTAACTTGATTTTTTTTTATCCCGGGCTGTTTGAAACCGGACTAATCGAGGACTTTAAAACCATATAATAAAAATAATTTTGTCTACTAGATTTTTTAGGAGTTATTTTTATTTTGTCAATTAAAAATTTGAGATTTTTATGAAATTTTCAATGTCCGCAATAATCGAAGCTGCATTATGCGAAGTATTACTGTATTACATTATTCAAATACTGAATACAAACTGTTAACATTCATTTCGAACAAAGAACATTAAAAAAAAAAACAAGTTTGAAATTTGAACCTGTTATCTTCGTATCATTATATGAATTCTATGATTATTCCTGAAAGACAGTTGAAATGTTGAAACATAACAAAAATATTGTAACTTGATTTTTTTAATCCCGGGCTGTTTGAAACCGGACTAATCGAGGACATTAAAACCATATAATAAAAATAATTTTGTCTATTAGATTTTTTTAGGAGTTATTTTTATTTTGTCAATTAAAAATTGGAGATTTTTATGAAATTTTCAATGTCCGCAATAATCGAAGTTGCATTATGCGAAGTATTACTGTATTACATTATTAAAATACTGAATACAAACTGTTAACATTCATTTCGAACAAAGAACATTAAAAAAAACAAGTTTGAAATTTTTACCTGTTATCTTCGTATCATTATATGAATTCTATGATTATTCCTGAAAGACAGTTGAAATGTTGAAACATAATAAAAATATTGTAACTTGATTTTTTTTTATCCCGGGCTGTTTGAAACCGGACTAATCGAGGACTTTAAAACCATATAATAAAAATAATTTTGTCTACTAGTTTTTTTAAGAGTTATTTTTATTTTGTTAATTAAAAATTAGAGATTTTTATGAAATTTTCAATGTCCGCAATAATAGAAGCTAAACTATGCGAAGTATTACTGTATTACATTATTCAAATACTGAATACAAACTGTTAACATTCATTTCGAACAAAGAACATTGAAGACGTAGAATCTTGTGTTATTATCAAAGCTAATAAAGATCTTCGTTCGCTTCACGGAACAAGATGTCAGCACAATAAATCACCCTCATATCTAATCCTTTTCAATACATCTATCGAGGCTTTTGCGACTCTCTGCGAAACAGGATCCATCGAACACACAAATCCCATTGCAATGTCGTTTTATCTCTAAGCCTGCAGATGTCCTTTGAGGCAGCTAATTAGGATCATTATCCTTCTCTCAGCTGCCTCAAACGCTCATTTTTTTTCATAACACCCCCAATATCAAAAGGAAAATCCAAGGAAAATGTAATAACCATTTTTGTAAATTGTAAACTTTATTAACTGTAATTGCAATTTGAATGCATCAAACACTATTTATTTTATAAAAACACCAAAAGAACATTCAGAAAAAATTAACGTACATTTTTTTTAACACCAATATCAAATGAAAATCTCTATATATTTTTTAAATTATAATTATGATTAACTTACTATAATTTAGATGCAACAAACTGTAATTTTTATACCAATATGTGATTGCATCCAATTCTGAAATAAACACAATTTACTTAATTTGGATAATACCTGAACTAAATGGAATAAATATCTTTTTGGAAGCTTCATAAATTTACAAAGTAAATCTGGTTTTTGCGATTTAGTGGATCTCATTTCCAAATGGAGGTTTTACTAAAACGTTACGCGTTTGCGGGCGGAATTGGAATCGTCAGTGGGGCATAATGCGGCGTGAAATGGAACGAGGAACGAGTATAAAATTAAATTCCACGTGGAATAACAAAATTCTGAATGGTTCCTCCGACCATCATTACATTCATTACAGCGAGGAAAAGGGCCGTACGAGAATGACGGATGCAACTGAAAACGCGCCCCAATTCCGGTGCTCCTGCTCCACCGACACAGCAACGATATTGAATGCGGCAAAGAGGAAAAGAAGAGAAAGAAAGAAAAAAAGGGGAAGAAAGAGAACAAACTGCAATTTCCAATTTCAACTCTTCCTCCTTTTCTCGAGTTACCTCTGAAAAAAACCTTCAACTATTTCTTATTTTAATTTACTTTTCTCTTTCTGGTTACAGCACCATCTAGTGGATATATGATCGGCTCAATTCGCGTAACAGAAGATAATCGATAAAAGGTAAGGTTTCAATTTACAATTGTAGATCATTTATGTGGCGCTACAAGAAGTCTCTTTAATATAGTACGAGGGCCCCATACATTTTTTATTTCTGGAAATTTTATCGTGAGGGCCCCATTATAATTGAGGACTCAGAAATAGTGTTTATCTTAGTTTTCAAGTGTGGATAATTAAAACACAATTTATCCTTTAAATCTTATACAGTGGCATGGATTTCCCATTGAGGGATTCTGAAGCCAAGACATTTCTTTATAATGTTTAATGTTCTACCCGTTGGATCCCCGATTGTTATGTCACTTAAGTAGATGAAAAGATATCTTTTATATGTGTGTTCATAATAATAATTGTACGAGTCGAACGTTTTCCTCATCATCATTATCATCATCATCAACGTAGGTGATAATCTAATCGGGTGTTGTATCAAATTATATTGATTGAAAACGTTTGAATGTTTACCAATTACTTCTTCCGATAACACCATTATTTTACTTAAAATACACTCATTTTTCTGTGTGGTAATCAACTAAACGCAGCGGATACAAAGTGTAATTAATTATTTTTTTTTTACATGATTGTCGGAAAACAGTTTTCCGCACCCAACATTAATTATTCACGTACGATCCACATCTTAGTTGAAGGCACTCCCACCATTTGTTATATAACTCAGCAAATTTTGCAAAACCATAGTTGTCGTCATGTACAAAAATAGAACTGTAAATTACATTTGTATAGTGACACCTTTTTCTAACACTGCTTTTAAATAAAGCATGTTTTATATGTTAATATACATTAAAGTAATAAGCAAATAATTAAATCACAATTAAATATAAATTCGTAAAATCAGAACTTGCTTTTTATCAATGATTAAAAAAATAGTTAAATATTTTAATTAAATTCGATCAATTAATTAGTTTGCTAGCAAATCATCAATGAAAATTTTAGTATTTTGTACCATGGTGGTATAAAGTTGGCTGTGGGCCCTAGGTATTAGAGTTAATACTACCTACTCCCAGCATCTCTTACTTAACTTAACAACAAAATACATATTCTTTTTTCATTCGTGGATCCTAGACACTATACATGAAATAACTAATGGATAAGACTTGGTACTGTCATCAACAGTTCATTGATATTTTGAATCGTTCCTAAATCTTTCATAAAGTAAAAACTCAATTGATTTGACAATTAAATAATCTATAGATACGGGTGTAATGAAATGGATGCTATTATGTAAATTAATTTGTGTATCTTCATCCTATTGAGTTGGGTATAGAAATGTAGTAGTTCGGAGTGACTTATTTACAAGGACGTTCTCGATTCTCGCCACCTACAACCTCTTAATTGGGAATCGAACGGCGTACAGAGCAATTACGTAATGGTGGCAGAGGGTGTAAAACAGGTTCGCGTTGCACCCTGGATATGGAATCGTTTAAAGGCGGACTACGAGGAGCACCGGGGTAAAGGGAAATAATAATTAGCGATTTGCATTTGAATTCGTCGGACACGGTTCGGGTGGGTAGCGGCACTCCGACGCCCGGAGGAACGGCGCTGTATCGATTCCCAAAATTTCGCCTTTTGCCCCCATTGTCTCGGATGAAATATATATTAATTACATCCGTTATCGCATCGGCCACGGCCCTCCGTGCGGATAATAAACCTTTTGGCTAGGTCATGCACCGTTCCTGATCCCAACTAAGTCCATCCCAGAGCAGCAGAGAGAGAGAAAACCAAGTCCACCGGAAACGAAATCCCGAGATATCGATGGGAACGACGCCCGAAACACCGAATACAATTTACTCACCCCTTCTCATTCCATTCTGATATAATACTGTATCAAAAACGAGTCCTTTTTTCTTGCTTGCACCATAAATATTTTTTTAATCTGATCAAAGGAAACTGAAAAACTTTAATTCATTTTTCGATTAGATCTACGAAGATGACCATTTTCATTCCGTTGAAGGTTGATCCACGAAAATAGCCTACTTTGTTATCCACTTATACCTGTTGAGAATCATATTTTGCTTGAGCCTAAATTAATTTCCAATAGGATCTATGAAAATGTCTATTTAAACTCTTCTACTTCTACTTTTCTTATATAATCATTTTCAACATGATCTACGAAGATTCCTATTTTCTTCATCTATTTCTTCAGTTAAAGCTTATAGACATTCCATGGATTTAAGTTATTTGTACTAGACCTCTTAGGAATCATGCTTCGAATAAACTTTATTTGATTTTCATTAAGTTTAATAAAGCTTCTTATTAATAGCTTCCTACACTTCTTATTTTGAAGGTTGTAGGGCATTCTACAGATCTACGAAGATTCTTATTTTCTTCCTCCACTTCCTTCATTGAAGTTTATAGTAATTTTAGCTAATTTACCTTAGTTAGTTTATGCATTTATACCATGCTTAGAACAAACTTTCATTAATTTTCAGGATTAAACCAGGAAGCTTTACAGATCTATGAATCTTATATGCTTAATACAAATTCATTTTCAATACCAACTTTAAACTTCCACTTTCTTTCTCTACACTATAGTAACCTTCTTCATTTATCCACTTATACCTGTTGGTATTTATGCATATCCCATATTTCCATTCTGGCATAAATTGGTCTTCGGGGTTATCCTCATCTACGAAGAATTTCCGTGGTTTACCGGCATTCCTAAACTATGGTGCGCCCGGTCAAGGGCCGAAGGAATTTTGTCCGACAACCGCCCTGGTTAAATTCCTGCTTATTTACTGGTATAGCAATCAATTATTACGGATGTATTTGAAATAGCCCTAATTTCAATTAGCAGTTCATTTGTGACTTATTCCAAATACAACATTAATAATGAATCAAGAGAAATTCGTCAAATTAATATGTGTATCATCTTTTATATAAACTGTTATTAATCTCCAATTTAATGAATTAAATTATTTAAAAATATTGTATAATTAAATAAATTTAATTAAATTTAATTTCTATTTTATGTTAGTATAAATATACATATTTGCTTGATTGATTTGTATCCAATTTACGTCTGGACAGGTTAATTTAATATTGGAGATGACACTGTCACCAGTCAAACTGTTTGCTAGCGGTCGGCCAATTCTGATGAATGATTAGGGTAAACCCGAAATATTGTTCGAAGCTAATAAGCCCTCATTCCCTAAACACATTAAAGACAGACAATATGTATATCACTGTCGAGATACACGAGTGGCTAGATCCGGTTGCGGTGAAGTTTATGGGTGTTTATTTACTACCAAACCTAAACTCCTCCAACACATTGATCACTGCCTCACGGACAATGTGTCTTACACCGGGTTAAGATTAGTTTTCACGTGTCCAAACCTTTCTCCCTTCCACCCCAAAAATGTCATCATCGTAATAACAATGTTTCATTCCTTATGGTCGCTGTCAACTGTAGCAGATTTTCTAAAATTTAAGACTTACTTATTATTCTTCCTGGTGTCATCTACACAAGATTAAGTCTTTGTTATTAAAGTTATGTAACTAGATTATAGTGAATTGTGTTTAATTTATATAATGAATCTATCTAAATATCGCGTAATATTTTAGTTTATACAAATTATTTTATGACTTAACTTAACTTTTACTAATCTATACCTAAACCTATATATGAATGATGCGTAATGTTTATTAATATTTTGACATTAGAACAGTCTTCAATTTCATAACATTTTTAGGTAATTTAGGTATCAATTGTGATATTTATTAAAAAGAATAATAATGATTGATATAAAAAAATATTGTTAATCAGTGAATTCACATTATTCATACTTTCGAAATATATTTTAAGACTTACTTATTATTCTTCGTCGTGTCATCTATACAAAATTAAGTCTTAGACAAGATTACTTTGTTATTAAAGTTATGTAACTAGATTATAGTGAATTGTGTTTAATTTATATAATGAATCTATCTAAATATCACGTAATCTAATCGTAAATTAAATCCAATTTAATATTTTACTTTATACAAATTATTTTATGACTTAACTTAACTTTTACTAATCTATACCTAAACCTATATACGTAATGTTTATTAATATTTTGACATTAGAACAGTCTTCAATTTCATAACATTTTTAGGTAATTTAAGTATCAATTGTGATATTTATTAAAAAGGATAATAATGATTGATATAAAAAAAATATTATTAATCAGTGAATTCACATTATTCATACTTTCGAAAAATACTTTAAGACTTACTTATTATTCTTCCTCGTGTCATCTATACAAGATTAAGTCTTAGACAGGATTACTTTGTTATTAAAGTTATGTAACTAGATTATAGTGAATTGTGTTTAATTTATATAATGAATCTATCTAAATATCACGTAACGTAATCGTAAATTAAATCCAATTTAATATTTTAGTTTATACAAATTATTTTATGACTTAACTTAACTTTTACTAATCTATACCTAAACCTATATATGAATGATACGTAATGTTTATTAATATTTTGACATTAGAACAGTCTTCAATTTCGTAACATTTTTAGGTAATTTAGGTATCAATTGTGATATTTATTAAAAAGAATAATAATGATTGATATAAAAAAAATATTATTAATCAGTGAATACACATTATTCATACTTTCGAAATATACTTTAAGACTTACTTATTATTCTTCCTCGTGTCATCTATACAAGATTAAGTCTTAGACAGGATTACTTTGTAATTAAAGTTATGTAACTAGATTATAGTGAATTGTGTTTAATTTATATAATGAATCTATCTAAATATCACGTAACCTAATCGTAAATTAAATCCAATTTAATATTTTAGTTAATACAAATTATTTTATGACTTAACTTAACTTTTACTAATGTATACCTAAACTTATATATGAATGATGCGTAATGTTTATTAATATTTTGACATTAGAACAGTCTTCAATTTCATAACATTTTTAGGTAATTTAGGTATCAATTGTGATATTTATTAAAAAGAATAATAATGATTGATATAAAAAAAAATTGTTAATCAGTGAATTCACATTATTCATACTTTCGAAATATACTTTAAGACTTACTTATTATTCTTCCTCGTGTCATCTATATAAGATTAAGTCTTAGACAGGATTACTTTGTAATTAAATTTATGTAACTAGATTATAGTGAATTGTGTTTAATTTATATAATGAATCTATCTAAATATCACGTAACCTAATCCAAATTAAATCCAATTTAATATTTTAGTTTATACAAATTATTTTATGACTTAACTTAACTTTTACTAATCTATACCTAAACCTATATATGAATGATACGTAATGTTTATTAATATTTTGACATTAGAACAGTCTTCAATTCCATAACATTTTTAGGTAATTGTGTATCAATTGTGATATTTATTAAAAAGAATAATAATGATTGATATAAAAAAATATTGTTAATCAGTGAATTCACATTATTCATACTTTCGAAATATACAGGGGAAATATGCACGAGGCCGGAGGCAATTTGCAGAGAGATTTGCGCAATTTGTTACGGTTTTGTAATGCGTTCGTAATGATCACTTGTCATCGAATACTGAAATATCGTCGCGCCCATCAATTCCAATATAATGTCCATGACATCTTAATGTATTGTCGGCCTATATTTATTTGTTTAATGCATTAATATAAATCTAATTTATAGCATGAAAAGCACGTCCGACTCCGAACACATACACACAAACATATATATTTATTTACACAAATATGTAAACGAGCGAAATTCACGATTTATTCGTTTCCCATCTTGCTTTGCATACACAATTTTTTTTTTACTATTTTTTTATTATATTTAAATTTTTATTTTTCTAGCAATAAAAGCGGAATTTTTGGAAAACGTGAATGCAAAAATAACGCAACAAGAGGACGTTTTCAATCGACGTATTTTTATGTTAATTCCATTTCGGGATACGCGCAAAATCGGTACAACATGCAAAATAATCCTGCCGCCTTTTTTTCTGTGTTATTTTACTATTTTGTTTTTGTATCCTCTGTTTTGTTCCAACGAGCCGCACGAATTCCAATTCCATTAACACGCCGAAACTATTATCCCGACGACAATAAAAATAATCACGTCTTTAAACCGAAAACAAATTGGGGAATGCCGGTTTTGCTAAAAATACAGCAAAAAAAAAAGAAATAACCAAACCGCTGATTACATGAATAATTCCGTTTTAAACGGGTCCCTTTCTGGTTTTATTCTAATTCCTTTGGGAAAAGTTGAAGCGTTAAGGGGATTTTTGTGGATGTTTATTGCCAGGTGAGGACGCAATTGTTGTAAGTAATTCATTCGGGAAAGTTGTTTGTGAATGAGATTATATATTTTTTTTCTTTCATTTAGTTTCTTCGGGAACATCAAAGTTAATGTCTTGGATATTATGTAGGTTGATGGTATTTTTCCTTTGCCATTTGCGATGTAAGCGAATGGCTCTCTAATAAAACGGAGGCGATTTACTCGAGTACAAGAGTAAATTTATTATAGGAATTAACTGCTAGATCTATGTTAGTTTTTTTTTGCTAGCACATTAGTTTTAACTTAATGTAATGATATTGTTATATACTCATTAATATTAACATTTATAATATTTCACACAAAACAACTTAATTTAATTAATAAATAAACAATAATTACAAAGTATTCTCAACTAAAAATAAATTGACGAAAGTTTTCCAATTATGAATAAGTTTAACTTTAAAGTAGGCAATTCTTAGAAAATACTTTTATTTCAAATATTTACTTTGATTTAACGAACGGCGGATATATCCGCCCAACCTATTATGTAGAAAACTAGGCTTATTCATACGCTCTGGGAAGGAGCAGTCAGCTAATCTAAGTTCTTAACGAAATGCTAGTAGTTTTTTTTTTGAGACATTAAGAAAATATTTAAACTTTAGTAATTATTAAAGAAAAACTTGATTTTGTTTTTTTTTTTTCATATTTTAATATTTTTATTATATTAAAATGAATTATTTTTAAATTTTGTATTTCTAATGTTGATTGTACAAAATCTTTTAGTAATACTTTTAGTAAAAGAAACGAAAATAGTCTTTAACATTTTGAATGAAATAAAGCAGGAATAAAATTACATGAAAATCTGAAATAATTAATTAAAGAATTCTTTTTCATGTTGTTTTTTAGGGGAAAATTTTAATTACTGAAACGTGATCTAGCTTTTAACTCAGCAGTATAAAAAGCATTTATAAAGTAGCAGATGAAAACATATCCAGTTTCTAAACATCCATTGAAATTAAATTCTACTTACAAAAAAGTTATATTGAATTTATCAACATAAATATATTTTGTAGTATTTTTTTGTTCTTTGTTTTAATATCTATTACACTGAGATAACATTATTATATTTAAAAATTAAACAACTACACAAGAAGTAGCACAAAACATGGTAAATATTGTTAATTACTATTAACAATTATTAATATACGAATAAATACTAAATAAAAATTAAATTAAAGATACAAAATATTGTACAAAATCTTTTAGTAATACTTTTAGTAACAGAAACGAAAATAGGTTTTAAAATTTTTAATATGAATCAAAGCTTAAAACTTAAAAATTTAATATGTGCTAAGTGGAAACAGTGATATTGTTCTAGGTTTGATGTTCTTATTAATATTAATGACGAAAGTGAGTTTCACATCATAACAAAGAGGTGTTATATTTGGTATGTAGATTAAAACTTGATACCTTGGTGACTCCCTTCGAGCTCGTTCGAAAGTTTACAAAACCGGAGAAACTTCGAATCCCATAGGAAAGAGCTGAAACTATCAAAAATTTGCAATCAAAGTTTAGATTCATTTTGCGTTTGAAACAAACGATTATTATTGGCTTTACTAACATACAAATTAAATTTTCATGATTTATTTAGACAAATATTCGTCACTAATAAAATTGTTTAAAATGAAGAGAAAATAAATTTTCTTATAAAATTAATGAAATTGTAAGTATTTCTTTATTAATAATGGAATATGTCGTGAGGTAGATGATAAATCTTTTCCATTTGTAGTTGTATTGCTATTTGCTGTGGATGCTCGTACCATTTTTGTTAAAGTTTAAATTAAGTTTCGAGATTTAGAAAGTTTATAATACAAAAATACTGAGACGCCGGTGACGACGTGAGTTTAGTTTTGCGTTGTGCAGTTTGGATCGAAGTGGAAGACAATAGTATCACGATATGAAAGTTTATGTCCATTGAAATGTTTGCCAATTCCATCAAAGTTCCTGCAGAAAGCACAGACACCAAAAAGCCTTATCTGCCCGACGATGCTAGTGCATACATACCTCATTATTACCGGCACGCCAAATCGTGTGAGTGTACACCTCACGTGAAATCGTTACGTAACAACAACAGTACTTCAAGATCGGATCAATTTCAGCGAGGATACGAGAGTATTATATATGCACATCCATCATAGTTATTAATGGAAATCGCTTCTCGAGCGGTAAAACCCAAAATTAATGATTTTATTTTTACTGCCCGAAGAGGTCCTAAAGGGCTCGAGAACCGAGGGAACAACCGAAAACAGGGATTGAAACATTTAATTAACTCTAGCCGAAAGCGATGGAAGAGCTGCGTCCCGGTATTAATTGAAGTGTATATTGCTAATTACTTCGACTTGACGAGCTTTTAACAGCCCTTTTCACACGAACGATTTCCCACTTCATTATATCAATAACTATTTCCATCATTTCATCTATATAAATACATAAAAAATACATAAATATATAAATGCATTACAAATTAATTATTTCATCTATAATAATTCTAATAAATAACTGCAAAAGAAATCATAATCATCGAGTATACTAATTCTCATGCAAAACTGAAAAAGAAACCCATAAATCCGTGAGGGCATCAAATGTCATTGCAAAAGAAAATCATAAATTCGTAAGTGCATCATAAAAATGTAATTTATACTTATTTCCATGCAAGATTACAATAAACATTGATAAAAATATAAGTTCATCACAAATTAACAATTTTATCTATACTAATTCTAATAAATAACTGCAAAAGAAAACATAATCATTGTGTATACTAATTCTCATACCATAAAATCATCATCTATACTTATTGTCATTCAAAGCTACAAAAGAAATGGGTCTATATTGCAAGTATATATATCAATATCTCGACAACCATAATCCCGACTATATAGAAAATTTTTACAATAACATTTTTGAATTATTTCAGAGCGTAGTCACCTTGTGCTACACTTTTATTATTAATAACAATAAATTATTATTAATTAATTTGATTTTGTTGAATTATTCATAATAAACCTTAACATTATGAAATAATCTTAATAATTAATAACAATTTAAAAGTCACTACGCTCCGGAATAATTTAAAAATGTTATTGTAGACATTTTCGATATAGTCGGGATTATGGTTGTCGGGATTATGGTTGTCGGGATTTTAATATAGTCGGGATTTTGATACAGTCGGCATTTCAAACGTCGGGATTTCAATAGACGGTCTTTCGGTTGTCGGGCTTGCGATTGCCACCGAAAAGAAATACATAAATCCGTAAGTACATCAAAGAAATGACGTCTATACTAAATTTCATGCAAAACTGCTATAAAAATCAATAAATCAGTAAGTGCATCACAAATTCATAATTTTGTCAATACTAATTCTAAAAGAAACTTCAAAATAAAGTCGTAAGTGCATCATGAATAATTTCATCTATAGTATAAATTGTTTTATTCACGTAATATATTAAAAAAATGATGTAAAAAAACAGATGTGAACAGATGAATTTTTAAGGACGCTTCGGAAATTATTGAATGAAAATTTTCAAACGCTTATAATTTATTAATGCTGTTTTCGAAACGACGAGAGCGATTCTCTATTTGCGCAAACAAATATAGAATGGAACGAAAATGTTAAATGATATTCGTACTGTTATTAACATGGTTTTCAAATTCAAATATGTCATTACGTAAATAGAGGATAAATGTATAAAAGCATTTATTTGTAATATATGTTCGACGAGAAAATTACGTAATGTTTCATAGTTTAATTAATTTAATAATTTATAAACAAAAAATGAATGAAGTAAACTTTATTTATAAAATATAAGCAAAGTTTGTCTCGTTGTTTATAATTATAAAATTTGTACTGCAATATTTCGCATAGTGGGGTTGCGCCAATATACCAGACTATTTGAAACCAAGACTCTAGAACCACATTAAAATAGAGAATGATTGAATTGAGTTCTATGATTTATGTTTAATTTTTATACAATTTATTTATATCAATAAAATTTTTGTTTGTATTGTAATTTTCAAACCGCACTATAGTGAATCCGCAATGATCGAAGCCGCACTATGCGAGGTATTGCTTTAGAAATAGATATTTTAATTAAATTAGAACTTTAGAGAAAAAGAGAAAATAAATAAATGAAAATTATTAATATATACAAAAATTTATTCTTTGGTAATTAAAAAGAAAAGAATGATTATATAAATTATAACTATTTATATTACCAAATTAATGCTAAATGTAATCGATTATTCAAAGTAATTTATTGTCTATTATTTTCATATAATTCGTTATCTTTATAAAATATAACTTTCTGTTTCTTTTTTTTTATGATAAAATAAATGTTTCGCAGTTGTAATCAATTGTATAAGCTCTGAATCAAAACGGACGTCTTCTAAGAAAGAATCAGCAATAAATATAAAATAATATTACCTAATATTGTCTAGCCCATATATATCTCTAGAAGCGTTCTTATCCGAAGGAAATACGTAATGTTTTATTACAACTTTGTGATATATGTAGATTGTATATAGTTTTTACGAGGAGGCGATCGGTGTCATCAATCATACACATATAATACAATCGATTTAGAAACTATTATGTGGGCGTTTCGAGGATTCACGTCAGGTAAATTGTATATTATTTATAACGTGAAATACTGTAATTACGATGTGTTTTCGACCCAAAATAACTGTCATTCATTAATTTATATATCTACTAAGTGCGTTCATCACGAAAACATCATTATATCACTTCGTTTTACCCGTAATAATTAGTTAGTAGAACAACAACAAAATCCAGAAAATTTATTTAGATCTGTTAAAGAACATGATTTAGGTCATTTAAGAAACAAAATAAAACTCTAATCAAATCATCATAATTAGCAAATATTGCAATTTTCGAACAATTCAATTCTCGAATATCAAAAAAAAAATCCAAAACAAACAAAATTCGGACACACGCATACTTTATTTTTCAATCCGTTTATTAAGACAATTGTTTCTATATAAAATTATCAATAAAGGTTACAAATTGAATTGAAATCAATATGAAAGAAAAAATATGATCCGAAACGTAATTTACAGATTTGTCACAAAAAGTTCCATTAACGTTTTCAAATGATAACGAACAATGTAAACGGTTATTGTTTGTTGCAATATTGGAAATCTGAAATTGGATTTTTAACTTATTGCATTGTTACTCGCGCAGTTTCTATTTGCTACAGTAATTATTTTTTGTGTTCTTCCATGAATAAAATACGCGTTTCCATTGCACCAAATTATTAATTGCGCTTAATTAAATGCAAATTTAATTGCAATCCGACGAATATATAATAATAATTGAATTGAATTGAATTTTACGCAAAGCTGCGTACGCTTTCTTCGCGCTCCACGCGTCACCATGCAAATGTAAACTAATTAGTTTTGTGATTTATGTGTATGTTATTAATTAGTTCATAGCAATAAATAATATATCTACGAAATACGTATAAATTTTATAAATTAATTGGTGCATTTTAATTATTTACTTTAAACAAGTTTTGTTTGTCCATTGAAATATACAAAATTGAAAAAAAAAATATCTTTTAATTATGAAAAATAATGTTGTTTAATTTCAAAATTACAAGACGAAATTTTGTAATTTTCCAATATCCAAATTTACATATGATTAAATGTGTTTATTAAACTAAGTCCTAAAATAATATTTAGTAATTAAAACAGGAACGAAACGTGATTTCTGACTTTTCATGCGTTGCGAACGTGACCGAATTTGCATGTGGCGAGATTACGTAACGCGTTTAATTGCCTAATCTATAAACGGCTATTAATAATGACGGGAGAGTCAGAAATTAGAGCCGGTTTGCATTATTCAATGGAAGCACATATTCAGAAGGACTCGAGACAAAGAGTGTGTGCGAGAGAGAGAGAGAGAGAAGGAGGGATAGGTATTAATATTGTACAGAAGCATTAAACGTCCGGAATACTAATTCGAAGCCGTTAATGTCTTCAAAGTTGGCCACTCGACGGGATAAGAGGATGACGTTCGTTATACAAGTTTTTTTCTTCATTTTCTTTAGTATATATATGAAGGGTTTATCCTTCTCGTGCACCTCGAAGGCTTTGTCTTTTACGTGAGCCCAAAAAGAGAGATTACATAAATACAAACAATATGTGTTTCGTTCGCTTCGCAAAAGTTGTTCCAATTTTTTTTTATTTCAGGGTTACTTTCGGAAAACTCTGTTCATATTCTTTTTTTTGTTCCTCTTCATTCCTTTCCTTGTTACACGACACGCCTTATAAAAGTTGAATCGAACTTTCTGCGAGTATCGGATTACTCGACTTTGTCATCCACTGAATAACGTATATTAAGGATAATTAAACAAAAAAAAAGTTAATTATTGAATACCATTACTCTTTTCTTGACTTTAGAAGAATTTGTTTATAACTTGAATTCATTTAAATAAAATATGGATAAAAAATCTTCTAAAATGTATCAACAGATGGCGTATTTCTAAAACTGTACATGTGGCATCTGGGGACCAAAGACGCTGTGTAGTGGCGTGCCCTCGCAAATCCACAGTGGCTATACAACAGATTTCTCATATGACTTGGTCCCCCTGTGTGGCATCATAAACTTTCAAAATTCTTAGGATTTATCAAAAAGCTTAAAAAACTTAATCAACATGGATCTACATGCATTTGCGTTTTGTTATTACATCGCTAGGATAAAACTGTAGTAAAGAATATGTAGATTCGCGTTGGAACTTTATATAGTCTTAACGTTCGGTGTTATATAGTTATGAGAAAAACTGTAGTCAAGTATATGTAGATTCGTAACTTTATCAAGGGAAGAAATACATAAATTTCTCGTTCACGTTGTCTTAATTCCGCGTCGCTCTTTGTGCTAGATTGAGTTGATAAAGTTAATTTGTTAAAAGCGGTGTTTTGGGCTGCGTTTAAAGTGTCATTTCCTGGTAGTTTTCCGGATGCAAATGGGCGCGGCGCTGCTCCGACTAATAAATTTTCTTACGTCGTGGAAAAACTCGGAAAAGGGAAGAGGAAAAAGTGAGAAAGCGAGGACTATGTATGTATGTAGAAAAGGGGTTCTATGGGGGGCTAGATGTTATCGGCGTGATTTAGACGAAGGACGAAGGACTTCATCTCGGAAGGAAACTCAAATATTCCTTCCGGAAGAGATTGTTGTTGCCGAGGGTGTAAGTTGTGTGAGTGTGCTTTGAGGAGAGGTGCGGGTCGTAGGTCGAAGTTTATAAGAAGGTGTTTCGATCGATTTAACCTTGTCTAAGCATCTCCTTGGGACGTTGTATATGTGTTTAGGATGCTGATGTTGTTATCTCTCCCCCCTTTTCTTTTCAAACGCTTTGAATGCAAATAGTTTCTGGGATTTCTTGGGATCACTTTAAGCATTCCCTTGTAATTACTCCGACTCTAATAAAATTTTATTTCAGGTTCCCTATCTTCTTCCCAAACTACCTTCGTTCATAGACGGTAAAAGAAAACAATAATAGTCAGTGGCTGCAATAAAAATGTATTCGATTTTGTAATGTATTCTATTTTGCAATGAAAGTATCCTAAATTCGTTCAATTTTCAAATATTACAAAAAAATATAAATCAATTAACAATAATTCATTAAAAAAATATGTTAAAGAAAATGATTTACAATCAACATAAATAAATATGAAAATTCTAGCTTCAACACTTTGCGTACGGAGTTTTTTCAAAATCTCATTTTCAACTGTTTTTTTCAAACAATCAAAGTGATCTTTGCATAAGTGAAGTCTTCTGGATGTGGCGGATATATCCGCCGTTTGTATATAGATTTAATTGATTTTTCTTAAATTAACTTTTAATCATAAATTTATTATCACACCTAACGAAAATTTGGATTGAGAACAAATCGAAGAAAGTTTTATTTTTGAATAACATACACATATTCGGATAACGAAGCAAGTTATTGAAGTATTATGATAATATTTTCGTCTATAATAATATTTTCTTTGTAGTTCAATTAATTATTTGAGCATCAAAAAGAAAATTGTAAATTAAAGGTAATTTCCTGAATATTCAATAAAGTTAAGTTGAATAACGAATTTTCCACTCTAAGGATTGTAAATAATTTAGTTCCTTTATAATATCCTATAATTCTTTGAAGTATATTCCATTGTTCCGTCAAAAAATGCATCTTCAACGGTAAAAGGCATTTTCCAGTAAGCTTAAAGTAACAAAGAAATTGCTTGCGTATAGAAATTTTCCTCTTCAAAACAGACGTATACGATTGTGGTTTCGGCAAGAAAAAATTAGAAACAAATCGAAACTTGGGAAAATTTTCGATTTCGGTTGAAACTGTTGATTCAGCGGTAAACAATTCGCAATAAGCCTTCCACTCGAATGGAAAGCTCGAAGGGTGAGTTGATGTGGGATGGGGTTGTAGTTTGGGATGAGGATGTAGGTGGTTTTCAACCCTCTTGCGCCGTTGGAAAAAAAAACATGCTCTTGTTCGGATATCCGGGCATCCGTGTTTGTATTGCGGAGAACAAAAAGCCAACTATCTGTGCAGAAGTAGCTAAGATAAAGAGATAGAGTGAGAGAGAGAGGAAAAGCGGGCGAGCTTTACGAGCGATTGGAAAATTCGCCTCCGGCACTCGATTATTCCAACTACATAAAATTATTATTTTAGCCGAGACCTTTTCCACAAAGGGCGGAACGAAATCCTCGACGTTCGGTGCCCCAACAATATCAAACAATTTTGTGTAAATATTAAACGTGCTCTATCATCATCATCAGAAACAACATCATCATTATTGATGGATAAAAGGGTTTTGATTGCTCGCAAATACATTGTGTACTTCTTTGCTCTAATATTTATCCGAATAGCTGAGTTAATCACGTTATAATGCGGATGCTTTGCTTTGAGGTATAGCTTCTAAATATACATACATACGTATAAATAGAGAGAATTGGAAATTCGATGAGGTGGAGGAATTTATATTGTTTATGTATTCATTAAGGGATCCGAACTTCTTATTCGACGTGAACCAATCGATAATGAACAGGGTAGCTCGTTTTTGCTTTATCTAATGGTTTACACTTCGGAGCTTCACATTTCTAACTAAGCTATGTAATCACAAAAGCAAACATTAGATGTTTGTTAGTTTAATGATATAAGTTACTTTATTTACAAGTTTTTAGTCTATCTACCAAATATTTCATATTAAGTCATTTTTAAATTTAGAAATTATTTTAAACTTGTTCAACATTTTCAATAAATTAGATTAAACTATAAAATAAAAAAAAATATTACTTCTTATTACAGTTTCAATAAAAATCCTGACGATATCCTTATTTCTCCTATTGATTGTAACAATTAATATTGTGTAGCCTTGAAGAATCAGCGATGATTCGAGAGTCAACAAAGTTTACTCAGTATTTTTCTTGATACATCGTCGATTTTTGTTTGTGTCCCAAATGTTTATTCTGTACACAAAATGGCAAAATAGATTTTGCTGCCCGGTACTTATTGAAATGTTATTTACTCTTTCTTGCGTCCTTTAACGAATTCCCCTCTCTCTCTTCTATCGCTTCCATTGTTTGATGCTGCAATCACTGGGGCCCTTTCGCTCATTTCCGTCACCGGAAGTCTCGAAACTTCCTTCTTCTCCCTCGAAAAGAAAGAAACCCCGAAAGGCCAGAATCGAAGCAAGGACGAAACGAATCCTGAAATTCAGAATCCTTTTAGATGAATCTCCTATATTATTTTTTTTGCTCCTCTCTCGTCGCCGATGAAATTTTATAATTAGTGGTGGAAATTTTAGTTTTTCTATTGTACACTCATCTCTCTCTCTCTCATTGTTTCTTTTTTTTTTCATCTATTCGAGCTCAACTTCTCTGTCTCGCAACACTAATTAAAGTTACGAGTAAAACTGCACACAACACTCAGGCTCTAATGATAAAAGTTTAGCATTATTAAATAAAGCGCTAACAAGTTCAAAGTAACATAATTACGCTTTTATTGCAGCCCGACCGACTCGCCACTTTTTCTCCTCTCACCGTTCCGACGCAATAAAACAGTTTTGAATTTTTGATTGTTCATTCTCACGTCTCGCTGTTTAAATTCCCATTTATATGCATATTTATTTTTTTTAAATACACCTCAATTTAATTACGAAACTAAATTCGGATCGTTTAATAGCTTAAATATATATTTAATCATAGCGAAAGTTAATATTTTTATTAATTATAATACTGCATCCACACCTCGCGTAAAATAAAACATATATGTTAACTTTCTTTTATATATTTATTAATAAAGCAATCTATCATCTGAAATAAATAGTAAGCTTTACAAATGTGGTAAAAAGAAAATAAAAAAAGGACTAATACAGTAATTATTTATGCACAAACATTGATTTATTTAATTATTAAAATTGGTTGGGTAAGTCTTGCGGTTTAAACCTCTTCAGTCTTCGACGATGATCTGCAGTATGCATCAACCAGTTGATTCTTTAGCCGATGATGGTATCTTCTGCTAGCCTTTGCTATTTGTTCCTTGACGAAACTGATGTTAGCTTGATTGTGGATGTTATCGTTTGTGAAGAACCATGGAGCATTGGTAATTTTCCTCAGCGTTTTGGACTAGAATCTCTGTATTATATCAATTCTGGTGTTACTGGCAGATCCCCAAAGATGAATGCCGTAGGTCCATATCGGTTTTAAAATAGCTTTATACAAGAGCACTTTGTTTTCTGTTGAGATGCAAGAGTATCTTCCTATTAACCAGTTCAGCTTCCTAGTCCTCAGATTGAGATATTTTCTCTTGGTTGCTATATTCCAAGTAAGGCGTCAATCTAGGTACATGCCAAGATACTTGGCCTCATTTGCCTGAGGCAGACTGGATCCCTTTAATAGGACTGGAGGACAGGTCTGTCGACGCATAGTAAACGTCACATGCACCGACTTAGCCTTATTGGCTATAATTCTCAACTTCTTAGCCAGTTTTCGATGTTAATAAGGCTGGCTTGGAGCATTTGTGAATCTTTAATAACAACACTTCTTCCTAAATCAATATTATGTTCAGTAAAATAAATATCATAGTTACTTATCTTTTTAAATCATTCTTTGGCAGAAACTTCTTTAATTTCCATCTTCCTTTTCTTGTCTTCGATGCTAACATTTTTTTCCTGAATCTTCCACTGAAAAACTATCATCTTCTACATTCAATAATTTCATCTGAATATCTTCACTTCCAATTATTTCTAATACAACTTTTTGCCATATTTTGCATGAAATTGCACACTTCGTTATAAGAAGTAATGCTAACTGTGGTGTGACTTGCATTTATAAATTTACTTTACAAATTCTGTTCTACTCTAAAAAAATAATATTAAAATATCCAAATCTTATAGTAAGTAAAATTTCAAAATTAATATCAAAATTTGATTAAAAACACGTAGATCGGGAAGACTCGACTTTAGTAATATAGATTTCAATTTGATTATATAATGTTAATCGCTGTATTCTATTTTGTTGGAAAGACTATGATGATGTAGATAAAAAGGATGAAAAATATGATCTTTCCTTTAAAAGCAACGAAATAAGCCAACAGTTTAGATAAGAAATAAAGAGAAATTGAATGTATTGTTTCATTAAGAAACAAAGCCCTTTTAATTCCTCACGAGTAATAGCTTTCTTTAAACTGAGGACCTTCATAAACAGGGGAGGACTGTTAACTATGGGGGACTACGATTAACACTGTATGGAGCCCTCAAATAATACTGTATCTAATGCTGTTTGGGGCCCTCATGTAATACTGTTTAGGGCCCTCGACTAACACTGTTTGGAGGCATTTGACCCCAAAGGGCCCTGAGCTACATGCTTTCTTTGACTCTACTTAAATCTGGTTATCAAAAGATTAACATATTTTATTGATTACAAAAATAATATCAATCCACATTTATAATTCAATTACTTCCATGGATTCGTATAGATTACATCTAGATTTTCAGGTCATTTCCAAACTTTTTTCTTTCTATGCCTATATATGAATGCTCGTAACACAACACGTTTCCAGTTATAATCGTTAAACCGGATACACACGAAATATTCATTTGTGCTTTTAGTTGTGTGTTTGGTTACGTTCGGAATTCCTGACCCAATTAGATAAAAAAAAATTGGAAATACTGAAGCATACAAAAAAAAAGCACGTGAATAGAAAAAACAAACACAATTTTTGCTCAACCCCATTTTTTTTCATAATGTTATCTCACCCCGCGCTCGCATTTCAATTACAGACGTATCAATTAAAGTTTTACAAAAAGGGCGCCGCAGTCATTGTTAAATACCGCCTGCTTTTTTTTCTCTCTCCATTTTTTTTCCACGTCCTTCGAACGAAATTTGCATTTCGATTTGCATGCAACTTCTTTTTGAAAAAAAAAATAATTAAACGTAAAACGAAGGTCGTCAAAAGAAACCAACAACGTAATTTATTATTGTGTTCTGCGACGATTAAATTGTTATCAACGTTTTATTGTTATCCTTTATTTTGTATAGGCGTTAAATGCGATTAAAAAAAATAATTGGAGGAAAGAAGGAAATTGTAATTATTCGTCTTATTGTGATGTAAATCTGTTTCGAGTGGAAACTGAAAGGATGAGAAGTTTTCCTTGCTTCTTTCGCTTGCTTTACACGCGGGGAAAAAGTTGTTGCATAAATTATTCAAATCGTTTACAGTTCGAAAGAGTAAATACTAAACAATGACTAAAGAAAATAATGTCAATAAAACTCAGCTGTGTTCAAATACCAAAAATATAAAGTTTTGGGTATGAAGAAATGAAAATAATTTCTTTCTAATTAGTTCAATGCATTCGATATAATTCTTATAAAAAAAATTATTTACATGTAACCGTTAAAATAATTTTACCCTTTCAGTATTTATTCAAAGAATAATGATAAAGAAACAGTACTAAATAGAAAAAAATAATTATTGTAAAATATTTCAGTATTACGATTTCATTCTATGATGAATATAGGTAAATATTTGGACAATTATTACTTTCATTTCATCTTAGTTTTAAGATTGAAAATATATATTTAGTTACTATTGAAATTTTGAATGCAAATATAAAAAAAAATTGTAACAGCTAAAAATTTCCTCAAATAACTCATTAATTGATTAAATTTCTTGTAATATTACCATTAAAATATTTTAAATTTTACTGCTAATTTAAAGAAAATTAAACAGAATTTCAAGTGCGAGAATGTAAATACATGGAATTGCTAATATTTGTTGAAACCAAACTGAAATTCTATCAAGCGAAATTAACTGAATTCGAGTCTCCGCTTGGGAAGTTCCATAATGAATATATGTCTTTTCCGCTTTGTTGGATTTAATTATTTTGTTTGCTGTGTATTTTATATGTGTGTGTGAGGGATGAAGAGGAGCTGCAAATGCGGGAGCATAAGGGTAACTAATTAAATAGAGGAGCTTCGTCCAGTTACCAGTTAAAGCTGTAGTTCTATGGTCGTGGAGTTTGTAGATTTTCAGGCCTGAGGTTTCACAGACAGACAATTTAACACAGTTCATGTTGATTGATAATTGAGTTTTATACGTAATCAAGTGGATCCAGAAACGACACACGCACTCCTATATAAATATATAGATACGTGGTATAGAAACCGCAATCTTATTTAGAGGTTCAAGCCTCTCCTCTCTCATGACAATATTTACTTTACGTTTTATTCGAGCTTTATCATTTTCCCAGACAACGGGTAAACATCTTCATTAGACTCATAGATGTTTGCTCAGAAGGAAGGAGAGAGAAAAAAATATGCAATTTGCGATTGTTTGCTGTAGAAAATGCGTGTGGATTGTATCAAAATACTTAACTTTTTATATGAAGAACATACAAAATGTATACACAATTATAAATAATAATCTTTATTATAAAAAAAATAAGTTTTTCTGTAATATTTATTAAATATGTTTGTTTAAATTGAATAAATGTAAGACTTGGATTTTGATATTGATGAACAAAGACTTGAAATTGAAGACCTTGTTAATTCGTTAACTGAGGTATGATCAGGGTCGGAAATATATTAAATTTCTAATACGCAGTAGGGCGGCGGATATATCCGCCCTGTACTTTACCCATGAAAGTTCGCTTATGCAATCTTAGTTCTAAGCGAGACGCCACCAGTCTTTCGTAAAAAAAATAGTTGAAAATAAGGGTTAAGTTTCTTTTTAAAATATTGTTTAGAAATAAACATTTTCATTCATTTTCTATAGAAAATTTGTAAAATAATGAAAATATTAAAAACAAAAAGTCAAATATTTCATTCAAATAAATAGAATTGTAATTGAATTGTGTTACTGTATTATGAAAGTTATTATTTGATTATAAAAGAACGTTTATTTTTTTAATAAAAGTAACTTTGAACGATTCTGTTCATTAGAACTAATGATGCCGTTTGAAAGGAAACAAATACTTGAATTGAAGATCTTGTTAATTCGTTAACTGAGGTATGATCAGGGTCGGAAATATATTAAATTGCTAATACGCAGTAGGGCGGCGGATATATCCGCCCTATACTTTACCCATGAAAATTCGCTTATGCAATCTTAGTTCTAAGCGAGACGCCACCAGTCTTTCGTAAAAAAAATAGTTGACAAAAAGGGTTAAGTTTCTTTTTAAAAAATTGTTTAGAAATAAACATTTTCATTCATTTTCTATAGAAAATTTGTAAAATAATGAAAATATTAAAAGCAAAAAGTTAAATATTTTATTCAAATAAATAGAATTGTAATTGACTTGTGTTACTGTATTGTGAAAGTTATTATTTTATTATAAAAGAACGTTTCATTTTTTAATAAAAGTAACTTTGAACGATTCTGTTCTTTAGAACCAATGATGCCGTTTGAAAGGAAACAAAGACTTGAATTGAAGATCTTGTTAATTCGTTAACTGAGGTATGATCAGGGTCGGAAATATATTAAATTGCTAATAAGTAGTAGGGCGGCGGATATATCCGCCCTATACTTTACCCATGAAAGTTCGCTTATGCAATCTTAGTTCTAAGCGAGACTCCACCAGTCTTTCGTAAAAAAAATAGTTGAAAATAAGGGTTAAGTTTCTTTTTAAAATATTGTTTAGAAATAAACATTTTCATTCATTTTCTATAGAAAATTTATAAAATAATGAAAATATTAAAAACAGAGAGTCAAATATTTTAATCAAATAAATAGAATTGTAATTGTATTGTTTACTGTTGTGTGAAAGTTATTATTTGATTATAAAAGAACGTTTATTTTTTTAATAAAAGTAACTTTGAACGATTCTGTTCTTTAGAACTAATGATGCCGTTTGAAAGGAGATCTTAGGAATGAGCATCGAGCTGTTTAATTAAAAGTTGCGTTTGGCTTTAAGGATATATTTTTTTTCTCATTCCTCTTTGTATTCCTCCTAGTTTCGGTCATGTAAATAATATAGTTACAAAAGTTTACGCAAAAAAACACGTGAGGCTCTCGTCCGTTGTTTGTGTATATTTATAAAGGATGTTCCGGTCGTCTGGCCGGAAACAGTAGTGCAAAATTGTCGCTCTTTGCACGCTCAAACACACTCGAATTCGATGAGGGTGTTACAAAATTTATATTGAAAAACAACCACAATAGAACTGCGACTTTTATATTTCTCGTCTTTCGCAATTAAGGCATTCCAATTTAAAAGACAATGGAGAGCGGTGGACATTATAGTGAGAAATGTATGGTCGTTGGGTCAAATCGGACGTCCTTTAATTAACGATCCGCATTCATCGATCTCTCGTGTTTGTATGTGGGATGTGATGCGATGGTGTTCGGGGGCATTCAACGAAACAAGAATTATTATATTCGAGGACCTCGAAGTGATCCTTCGTCACTCGATGGAATATCTCGAACGCCGTTTCCTCCTGTCACACTTTGATTCACAACTAAACATCATGACCTGGATTTAATTAAACTCACATTTAACATCGACATCACGACGTCACTTCATAATATTTTGATGCTAAAAGGGATAACAACGCAGTATCAAATAATCGAGATCGAAAACAATTTACACGCAAAACTTCGTCACGATACAAATCAAACTTTAAATACTTTAAGCTAATATCCCACACTATTTGAAACTGGATTAATCAAGGACATTAAAACCGCACAAAAACATATTTTATTGTATAAAAGAATAAAAAATAAAACAATTATTTCTAAAATTTATTTTTTTCTGCGATTTTCAAACAGTGAATCCGCACTAAACAAATCCCCTTACAAAAAGTTACTTGATTCTATTAAAGAAATATAAAAAAAACAATTATTTTCATTTTGATCAATTAAAATTTAGTTTGTTCTGAGATTTTTAAACAGTGAATCCGCACTGATCGAATCCGCACACACACAAAGAGATTTGATTGTATTAAATAAATTTATATTTATTTTTATGAATTAAAATTTAGTTTGTTTTGAAAATTTGAAACAGTACTATATAGTGAAAGTATTCTAAGAAACTGTATTAAAAACTGTTAAAAAAATTTCAATCAGTACTATAGTAAATCCGCACTGATTGAAGCCGCACTAAGCGAGATAATGCTGTATATAAATTAAATGAATTAAAGGTATTTAAAGTGAAAGGTATTCTAAAAAATTATTAAAAAAAAGTTCAGAAATTTCCAAAAAGTACTATAATGAATCCGTACTGATTGAAGCCGCACTATCCTAAAGGAAAGATATTCGAAAAAACTATTTTAAAAAAATGCAGTTATTTTCATACAGGAAAGGTAGTGAATCCGCACTGATTGAAGCCGCATTATGCGAGAATTAATTCAATATATTTAAAAGGAAAGGAATTCTAAGAAACTATTTAAAAAAAAGTGCAGAAATTTCCAAAAAGTACTATAATGAATCCGTACTGATTGAAGCCGCACTATCCGGAAGGAAAGGTATTCGAAGAAAACTATTTAAAAAAAAATGCAGTTATTTTCATACAGGAAAGATAGTAAATCCGCACTGATTGAAGCCGCACTATGCGAGATTATGTTGTGTATAAATTGAATTAATTCAATATATTTAAAAGGAAAGGAATTTTAAGAAACTATTTAAAAAAAAGTGCAGAAATTTCCAAAAAGTACTATAATGAATCCGTACTGATTGAGGCCGCACTATGCGAGATTTTGTTGTGTATAAATTGAATTAATTCAATATATTTAAAAGGAAAGGAATTCTAAGAAACTATTTAAAAAAAGTGCAGACATCGGAAATAATATAGGCAGTTTTTTGTTGTTGTTCCTCGTCGATGTTTGTAGTAAATGATTTTTATCTTATCGTCTAGACGTGAGATCGGAATTTTCTACACACATTTTTTTACGTTTTACTACGTTTCATTCATAAATCCATTCATTCATATTTCATAGAAGCGCCAGACGTCTGCATTTTTTTTGCTGCATTCCTTTGCACTCGTCGAATATAGTATTTTTTTTATCAAATTTATTATAAACCAAGGAATTTATTCTCTATATTCAAATTTACAAGCATGTTGGTTGCCTAAATCACATTTTAAATTAATATTTTTTTTTTAATTAAATTTCCTTAAGGGGAAAATGATTGAAACAACTCCCATTTGATCACTCAAATATCTAATACTATACTACGTACGGGATTACTTTCCAGCGCAGTGGAAAGTCGCACAAATTATAATAATAGCTAAACCAGGAAAACCTGCCGAAGAAATCATGTCGTACAGACCCATAAGTCTTCCACCGATATTATCAAAAGTTTTCGAAAAACTTCTTGCTAACCGATCGCAACCTATTATAGCGTCAAACAATCTGATACCAGACCATCAGTTTGGCTTTTGTTGCAAACATTGCACAATAGAACAAGTAAACAGAATAGTAAATACCATCTACCAAGACCTGAAAAGTTTGGTATCTCGGACTACTATATAAAATAAAGAAGAACCTGCCATATAATTATTTTAAAATAATAAAATCATACCTCGATAATAGAATGTTTCAGGTAAAAATAGAAGACCACTGCTTTACCTTCTATACACGGCAGATATTCCTAAAACTAACAATACTACGATTGCAACATTCGCTGATGACACAGCAATCTTGGCATCAGATGAGAATCAAGCAGTAGCATTCAAATATGTACAGGAAAATTTAGATAAGCTACAACAATGACTTAAAAAATGGAGAATAGCAGTTAACGGAATGAAATCCGTGCATATCACATTCACGCTAAAGAAAGACACCTGCCCAACTGTAAGTCTTAATGGACAAGATCTGCCCAAAGCAACAAAAGGCAAATATCTAGGCATGCATCTAGACAGATGCTTCACCTGAAAAGATCACATTCAGGCTAAGAGGGAGCAATTAGAATTAAAGTTGAGAAACTACTGGCTTCTAGAGAAAAGGTCGGAATTAACAGTGGAAAATAAATTACTTATATAAAAAGTAATACTGAAACCAATATGGATGTATGGTATCCAATTGTGGGGTACGACCAGTAAATCGATCATACAAATTATAAAAAGGTTCCAATCTAAATGTCTAAGAAATATTATTAGGGCTCCATGGTTCGTCATGAATAAACAAATACACGGAGATCTTCATATAGATATGGTCGAGGATACAATAGCAACATTTAGTAGTAGATATCAAGATAGACTGGAGTCACATACTAATGTTCTGGCTATTGGCCTACTCGACAACAGTGAAACCACAAACTGAAGCGTTACAAACCACTAGATTTAGTATATAGATTTAAGTATTTATGTTCAAATCATCATCCATCGGGAAAGATTATCCATTTAAACTCAACCGCGATCTTAAATTTACTCAATGTTCACATTGATGAACAGATTGTGAATAAAATTGTACGACATAAAAAAATTCTTAACATTATTGATAGTGTACTTCAGTTTTCGAATATAATTAATTCTTGAAAGTTGTTCGAAATCTGTGTTTTTCGAAAAACGAAACATAATACTGTAAAATGTATATAAAATTTCGTACATTTTTAAAGAAATGTTAAAATTTACATTAACAAATTAGTATAAATCGTTCAATAATTAATTATTAATTAGTATCTATACAAAAATCAATATATATTATTTAAATTGGAATATGATTTTCTTAAAGCAATATTTTAAATGTATTCTCCACAATTTTCGTAAATTTTCAACATTTTTCGCTGTTTTTAGTATTAGATAAATTTGAATGCAATTGAATATAGTAAACCATATGCATATGCAGAAAGTAATAAGAATTAGGAGATTATTGGAAACTCGCGCCTGGTACGATGAATCTCTGTTGTAAGCAAATCTTATATGATTATAAAAACGTATTTTCTCTGCGATAGTTAAACTAAATCCTATATCACAAAAATGAGTGGGTTTCACATGTTTACATAATAACATTTATATTTCTTACGATTTGTATAATAAATTTTACATTTTGTAACTGTTAGAACAAACATTATTACTTAAATTAAACCAGATTCGATGATATTACACAATTTAATGACGAATTGTCACTAATTATTTTTTATCGATTGTGCTGCAGCTGAATAGAACGTGTGTTTTTTTTTGTTCATCGCAAAATTAGATTCAATTGCAAATTGGATTTAAAACTGATGATGTTCCATTTCGCAGATAGAGCGTATTCGTTATGTGCACGGACTAGTGAGAGAGAGAGAGGTTGGTTAGTTCCAATAATCCTTCGGATCAAATAGATTACATCCATCGAAACTATGTAGTTAATTCCGGTCACGCGTTTTACATCACACATCCAGCCGAATTTAATGTCGGCCAGTGTACACGAAAACCTAACCTAACACAAAACCAACCCATCCACCCAAAAAAAAACACCACCCCGCCATAATCTACGGAATTTATAGCCCAGATCCTTTTGTTATATTGCAAAGATTATCCTGATAACATAAATCTCATTTACTACTCGTTCCCATTACATCATATTGAATTCAGTACATTGTTCCACCTTGTTCATATACATTCTATCTTATATTTATTGTCGTTTTATTAATTTTTTTTTTCGTTATTTCATCCACGATCTAAGGACAATCCGTAAAATCCTTCTTTTTTTATTAAGGAAGGTCAGTTTCATTCATGCACCCCCGGAGTTCGCGTGCTGCGAACCCCCAAAGAGAAACCCGGAACATAAATATCAGGACATCCCATAAATTATTTTTCAGCTCTTCTACTTTTTATACCTCAATCCCTCTTTTTCAATCTACAGCCTTTCATTCGCTTCCCTTTCGGCATGTTTTTTAATTGAATGTGAAATAACCCCACCGGATTTACCTAATCAAGATTTATCTGATCAAACAATGAAGAAAAAATATAGAATATAGAATTAGCTTTAATCTACTGATTTTTCAACTTTTAATTTGTAATAATTACATTTTCTTACTAAATATATTTATTTTATATTAAATTTACTTTAATTGTCAATAATAATGTTTAATATGTTACAATTTATTATTCATTCAGATTTATTTGTTTATTAATTATTTTTATTATCAATTTGGGCTGTATACTAATTGTATTTAGTTTTTCTCAGGGGTCGGCAACTTTTTAGAAGCAAAGAGCCAATTTTAAGATATTACCTGTTAAAAATACGTCTCGGGAGCCGCACGTTAATACTACATGCTGTAGTGAAATAAAGCTATCACTATGATATCTTGGAGCCGCAAATATTCCTCAAAAGAGCCGCATTTGTCACCGGAGTCGCGCCGACTTGTTTTGTTATTTTTATTAAATTAGATAGTTTTTAATAATTCTTTACTTTCTTATATACTTTATTTATGAATGATAATAAAAGATTTATTGAAATATTAAATTTAATAAATCGTATTTCACAAATTATTCTTTATTTACAATTATTTTCTTAGTATAATTTTTAGTTGCATTAATTCTTCGTTTATAATCAAATGGAATAATAAGTACAATACTGTCGAGTGTTACGTAACAACACACATTATGGGTTTCTAAAAAGTGTTACAACGGTAAGCGGATTTGCGTTAATCGGATAGCTTTGTTGCAGACGCGTTGAACCATCGAAGCATAAGTAAATTCATATCAACCGTACTTAACATCATTTAAATAAACAATGAAATACGTAAAAGAACATGAAATGAACAGAAAATATAATGTAGAATATTTTTAGTAATTCATTACGTAATTCTTGATTTATTTTATAAAATCAATACTTTTCGGTTACTTTGTGCAAATACAAACGTTGAATATTATCAATTCGCAAAATAAAAAATAAATGAAACTAAACTTTAAGCAATTCGCGACGTTTTTATTTTCATGATATCAATATACATTTCGGCTAATTTGCGCAAATACAATTTATGAATAATTAAAACTACTTTGTTCATATTATTTTTAATTCATAACGAAGTATGCGAATTTGTTGTTGTTAGTGTGTTTTTACTTCAATTTGCGCCAATACATTGCGCAAATAATGAAAACTGTTAATATTATTGGTAATTCATAACGAAATCTTCGAATTTTTTTTCAATTTGTGCAAATACAAACGTTAAATGTTATCAATGCGCAAAAAAACGGAAGTTTAAACAATTCGCGACTCTTTTATTTTCATGATATCAATATACATTTCGGCTAATTTGCGCAAATACAATTTATGAATAATTAAAACTACTTTTTTCATATTATTTTTAATTCATAACGAAGTATGCGAATTTGTTGTTGTTAGTGTGTTTTTACTTCAATTTGCGCCAATACATTGCGCAAATAATGAAAACTGTTAATATTATTGGTAATTCATAACGAAATCTTCGAATTTGTTATTGCTAGTGAATTTTTTTTTTCAATTTGTGCAAATACAAACGTTAAATGTTATCAATGCGCAAAAAACGGAAGTTTAAACAATTCGCGACTGTTTTATTTTCATGATATCATTATACATTTCGGCTAATTTGCGCAAATTCAATCTATGAATAATTAAAACTACTTTGTTCATATTATTTTTAATTCATAACGAAGTATGCGAATTTGTTGTTGTTAGTGTGTTTTTACTTCAATTTGCGCCAATACAACCGGTAAATAATAAAAACTGTTAATTTTATTGGTAATTCATAACGAAATCTTCGAATTTGTTGTTGCTAGTGAGATTTTGTTTTCAATTTGTGCAAATACAAACGTTAAATGTTATCAATGCGCAAAAAACGGAAGTTTAAACAATTCGCGACTTTTTTATTTTCATGATATCAATATATACATTTCGGTTAATTTACGCAAATACAACCTATGAACTATTTTGTTCTTATTATTTTTTCTTCAATTTGTGCAAATACAAATGTTGAATAACAAAACATAGTTTATTACTATTAATAGATATTTTTAATGAAATTTACTTTGTTATTATATATTTTTTTATAATTTGCGCAAAATAAAAAAATTGAAAGAGAAATGAAATCATCTACAGAAAAGCTATAAATCGTATATTATTTTCTAAAAATGAATATTCTTAATTTGTTTCATTTTCTATAATTAATATGTTTATTAGATTAATTGTAGCAGGCATAAGTCCTATCTTTCATATATTATACAACCATTTTAATATATTTTCATATACAAAGGAACATTTAAACTTTTCAATTCGCACTTATCTCACGAAGAGCCGTATTTGATACATAGGATGTATGAATTAATTTAGAATGTTTCGTTTTAGAAATTTTGATCTTGCAGTACGTAGAAATAAATGTTGTTTAGTTATCAACTTGAACATATTTTTGGAGATAAAAAAAAAACGAATCTGCTATGAATAATTTAAACATCCAACAATTAATATTCCCTGGTTGCGAGCTCGTGCTTTGTGTGTGGATGTATGCATGAAGTGCCAAGCAATATACATTTTTTTTGTATGTTATATATATATAATGTAGACTGCCCTTATTCGTTAAATTGTATCCTGTCGGAGACAGGTGAGGAACTTTAACGAGGGTCCGGCAAATTAAACTCGTGTCGACGACAACCCCCTATGCTGACCGGATCAAAATTTATTAGCAAAAAAAAAGGAAACTGCAGGAATGCCAGACACGTACGCATATATACGTACATATCCACAGAGTGCCACGTTGCATTTTTCGTTCATTATTTTTTTACATTTTGTTTTAGTCGTTTCGTTCCATTATTTTCTCTTTGCTTTGTTAATATTATTAGCAATTCGTGAATTTCGTATTGCTGTTGGTGTATATATATTTTTTTTCATTTGCGCAAATACGAACGTTAAATTACGGAAGTTGCTTAGTTAATATTATGAACAATTTATAACGCAATATGCAAATTTGTTGAAATTTACATTTTTTTTTGTAATTTTCGCGAAAATTAATTGTTGAATAATGAACGTTCCTTCAGTAATATTGTTACCAATTCATAAAGCAAATCACGAATTTCTATTTTTTGTTGATGTATACTTTTTTTTAAATAATTTGCGCAAATTTAATTGTTGAATAATGAACGTTCCTTCGGTAATATTATTAACAATTCATAAAGCAATTCACGAATTTCTAATTTTTGTTGATGTATACTTTTTTTAAAATAATTTGCACAAATATAATTGTTGAATAATGAACGTTCTTTCAGTAATATTGTTACCAATTCATAAAGCAAATCACGAATTTCTAATTTTTGTTGATGTATAATATTTTTAAATAATTTGCGCAAATATAATTATTGAGTAATGAACGTACTTTTGGTAATATTATTAACAATTCATAAAATAATTCACGAATTTCTATTTTTTGTTAAAGTATATTTTTTTTTTAATAATTTGCGCAAATATAATTGGTGAATAATGAACGTTCCTTCGGTAATATTATTAACAATTCATAAAGCAAATCACAAATTTCTAATTTTTGTTGATGTATACTTTTTTTAAATAATTTGCGCAAATATAATTATTGAATAATGAACGTACCTTCTGTAATATTCTTAACAATTCATAAAGCAATTCACGAATTTCTATATTTTATTGATGTATACTTTTTTTAAATAATTTGCGCAATTATTATTATTGTATAATGAAAGTTCTTTAGTTAATATAATACAAAATTAAAAGTTAATTAATAAAAGATTTTCATTAATTGCTTTTCTCTTGTGTATATAAATTTATTTAATTTGCGCAAATGTTATTTTGAAAAACGGAAGTTGATTTATCAATATTTTTAACTCGATTTGCTAATTTGTATATAGCTTTTCTTTATAATTTGCGCCAATACAAACATTGGAAAACGGTTGCTCAATCGATATTATTAACAAGTCATAACGAAATTCGCGAATCTGTATGTTTTGCGTCTGTATATATAATTTTGTATAATGGAAATTCATGCATCAATATTATTGTTTAGTCAATTTGCAAATTTGTTAATGATATTGGTGTATTAAATATATATTATTAGGGCAAACAAGCATTGTTCATCAGCAATTTGTTAAGTTTATTGGCCAATTTGTTGCTGTTGGTGCAAATGCAAATGTAATTTGCGCAAATGCAAAAGTTCTTGATGATTTTTTTCTTTGATATTATTAGAGAAAATGTGTTTTCATTGTTGTTGTAGTTGTTGAGTGTTTTTCTTAATTTGCGCAAATACAAAAGTTTAATAACAAAAATTATTTTATTAATAATAATAATTCAAAACGCAATTTGTATAGATATTTTTATTCATATTCTCATCAAAATTTGAGAAATTAGTGATTTAAACAAACGAATTTATTGCGCAAATGCAACTTGTTTTTGTTATGGGTGTGTCTTGGTGAAAATTTATTTTCTGTTCATAATTTGCTGCATTTTGCGCAAACGTTGAATAACGGAAGCGAATGCGTTCCCATTTATAATTTTTTTTTTTCGACGGGAGAGAGGAGTAGTTCAAAATTGCCGGAGGGTCCGTTTTTTATATTCGGAATTAAAAATTCGTAAAGCAAATACAGTTCTTTCAGGGGCGACCGGCGTATCCTGCACGACATCATTTTGTATTCATTTAATTCTGCGCTCTTTTTTGTCTCTTCTTCGAACGACTCATTTCATCCAAAGGAGAACTCCATTTCAGGCGAAATTTTCAATTAATTTCGTAAGATGAGGCCTCTCGCATCGAAAGACAGGAAAGTAAATAATTGAAGCCCTCATATTTTTACCTCGCTGAAATCGAGAATATTTCACTTATTACTTTTACTCCTCAAATATTTACCAATTTGAAAAAAAAAACGTAAATTAGTTATCGATTATTTATTGAAACTTTAATCATTTACTTTAAAAAATCTGTTGTGTTTTCAACTTTCAACGTTTCGAATTTCTTATATACAGCAGTATTTTTCTAAACTTTCTCGTTTGGATGAACAAGAAAACAAAGTATATAGAAGATTAGGTCGGACTTTCGATCCCAACAGGACACACGAATGCTTTCTTTGCCTTTATGCCCCTGCCTGCCCATCCACGCAATGGCGATGATATAAAAAAAAGGAAACACCTTAACGTTATTACGTAGATAAATTTCACTTTCGCCAATCTTTTCCGTAGATGAGATTTTTTCTTCTTCTAAACAATTTTCCTTCCTTCTTACGGGAAGATGGGAAAATTTATATTACACTTTCATAAACCCGTACAACGTGGGATAAAGGGAAATGCACATGCCCATACATTATTTATTTGCACTTCTCTTCCTTGTTACACCCTCAAGGATAATATTCTTTATCATGATTTGAACTACTTTATAGTGAAAATTATTTTTCTTTCAAGAGTTTTCTTTATTATAAGAATTATATAAAATAATCTATATATATATATTCATTATTTACTTAAATATTGAAGTTATTTCCATAATTTGTAAAGTTTCCTAAAAAAAATAAGAAAGTATAAAAAATTCAGAAAATGTATTTATTCTATATAAAATTTATAAAATTGAGTAAACCAATAATAAAATAAAGAGTTTATTGTATTATTAACTTTAAGAGTTTTTTAAAAATAAAATAATAATGCTTCTTTTATGACACTTATTATTTTCATTTTTTTACCATCATGTGTCTAAAAAAATGCCTCTCTTCATAATTAGTTTTATTAATAACTATTATATAACTATTTTTGAAGAATAAAAAGAAACACTGTATCCAAAAGTCATCTCGATCTTTGGAATTTCTTTACTACATTGAAGTTTTAATGTAGTAAAGAAATGAAATAAGGATTGGGAAGTTCAGCAATAAAGATACGCCGAAAACGACGATTATTACGATTCCATTCTTTTCTTTGCCATCGTGAATATTAAAAACGACGCTGCAAAACGCCTTCTTTCGGTCTGCATCCATCCGCTGTTCGTTGTTAGATTTCAGTATGGTGTAAGTAATTGAAAATTTCCCGTTCTCGGTTCTATAGACATTTCGTGCACTCAATATTTCATATGCTGCGGTACCGAATGAGAGAGAGAGAAAGAGTAAGAGAGTAGAGTAGAGAAGAAAAGCGCTGCGCTATTTCTAAATACCGGAAATGTAGGTCGTTTCCGGTTGCAAGAAGAACCGTTGCAAGTTTATAAGTAAAAATATAGGAAGAAATGTATATTTTATTTGCAAAATAATTCATAAGGCATTGATGAATGTGGCGTGAAATTGATGGCATGTCGGAATGGTTTCTGAATAAAATAGAAAATCCCTTTTTTTTCCTATTCTTTCTATCTTCTTTATATGAAAAGACTGATAAGCTTTGGGTTCGGTCATAAAGGGAAGCGACGAACGGACGGACCTTTTCTTCTAAAAATTGATTTTCATTCCCTTTTTTTTCACTCTGTTGACTCCTATCTTTATTTCGATGTTCTGCTTTGAGGCCGAGGCTATCGTCCATCAATTAGTGTTACCGATTCATTTTGTTGCATATTCACTTAGTTGCATTACGAATTGGTAGTCGTTTTCCGCTCATTCATTGACGTCAAGGAAAATTAAATGAAGCTCGATGGAATCGATTGGATTAAGCGAACTGCGAACACGATTAACAGCTGGAGTAAATCTTGCGAATCCCTTAAAAGGGGGGTGCAAATACAGCTCAATTATTAAAACTGAGTTTATTCATCTGTAATTAATAATTTGCGAAAGTTTACTTTCATCAGAATAAAACAATTTCAAAAACTGACCAAGAGATGGCGTTAAATATTTGAAAATTGATCGTATATACCAGAGATGGCCAAACTGTGGCTCATGAGCCGCATGCGACTCTTCAAGAGCTAGTTGAGCCACAACAAAACACAAATATTATATATATTTTATATTATGACTAAGATTTTTTTTTAATTATTATACCAAAAAGTTTACCCCTGGCCACCCCTGCTATAAACTTACAAATATTGAACTGTAGTTTGTTTATTAAAAAATATAACTTTTATAAAAGTTTACTTTTACCAGAGTATATTGAAATGTTCCTAAAATTAACCCATAGATGACGTTTGAAATTATATAACAATTGCCTACTTGATTTTGTTTTAAATAGATCTTACATACAGTATGTATGTTTTAAGGTGTTAAATTTCTAATTTATTTAAAAAAATTAAATTTAACTTTTGTACATTTAACTAAATGAAATATAATATTATTTTACTGTATTAATTGTTCATTTTTTTTTACTTATTTTTGTTTTCTTTGTTACAGGTAATTTAAAGAGAAGCTTAAGACGAGTATTAAATTTAATGGTAAGATTTTTTTATAGAATTAAAAACTATTGCAATTCCAATTTATAAATATATACGAAATACATGTACTTTAGTTATTTTCATTTATTTCATTTAATATAACAGTTTTTTTATGTTAATATTTGAATTATAAACATTTATTTATTTTTGTATACTTTTTGTGACTTTTAAATGTTTCTTCTTGTCTTTTAATCAATTAAACAAAATATTCTGCGTTATATAATAGATTTTCGGAAATAGAATTGTATTTGATTGATTTTTTTTTTCGCTTTTCAACCTGTGTACTTTATGGAGAATGTTATGTTTTTGTGAATAATGCATCCACACTATACGTTCCCAATTGTCATCATTTTCCAAAATGTCAGCTGACAAAACCTACGTAAACATCATCTTACTATCAGCTTTATAAATTTCTTTTTCAACAACTGCAATTACTCCAATTATTTCCCTATAAATCACGTTAGATTGAATCAGTGTGATCCTCGGCGTGAATTAGTTTTCAATAGTTCCGATTGAGTACATTTTTTTTCTGTGTTGATTTCGGTTTCGTTGGTAATTCTGTGCTACGAATTTGGACGATAAATCAATTAGGAAATAATCAACGTCTGGGCCTGTGCGAAGCCCTTTTGGCTCGAAGGTGAAATTGAATGGTGGGTGGGATTGGGTATGAGTGGTAGGCTCGACGAGACTGCTTCTAATCACACTCATCAGGATCCATGATTGCTCTCCCCAATTATCAGCTGCTTTAAGCAAATATTCCTCTATTCCCAGATGAAAATGCAACTAGTGTATACTAATCCACTTTGAAAATGTAATCAGATATTAATTTTAAGCTAGAACCACCAACACTTACCTACAAACTTATTAGTTGTAAACTTTAAAGATTAAGAATTATATAACTCTAAATTATTCTTTTTTCTTAATTAGAAATTTATAAATAAATATAATAATCCAATTTACATTGGATTAGGTAGAGATTAGAAACCAAATTAAATTAATTGTATTGAACAAAATAGTTAAAAATATTTGTTTTCACCATTTTATATAATTTAGAAGTTATATTTATATTCTGAAAATAATTTCATGATAATGAATCATCGATAAATAAACAAACTCTGAGATAAATACAGAACTAATTTGAATTGTTAATTGTTTCGGAAATTAATTACAACTTAATTGCGCGCAACTATAACTCGTTCGCTATTAGTTTTCGCAGGGGTTTTGGCAAAAGTTCGTAATTTGTTTAACTCGCTCGTATTTTGGCGTTTTGTTGTTGCTGCTGCTGCTGCTGCCACGTTTGCTGCTGTTGCATCTTTTATATTTTTCGGTTTGCGCAAACTGTGCAAATTTTTATTTATAGAAGTAATACACATTGTGATGATGGTATTTTCAAATTAACGTTCGGTTTGCTTTTATTGTTGTAATGCGGTGGACGCATCTGATTTGCATACTAAATTAGCGTTCGCATAAATATCGTTTTGTTTGTTGAAAAGCTCATTCCGCTTCCACTATTTGCTTAATAACTTAATTACTAAAATATTTCACCGTTTGCATTATAGCAATTTGTTTTTTTTTGTTGTTGCTAATACTTTGAATACAATAATTTAATGCGGTGATTTATTGGTGTAATCCTCGAAATTGCTGCAACTCCCCTAAAATACATTAATAAATCACTAGGAAACAGAAGGTACAACTGTATGAATTTTCTGTATTTCGTGATTTCATCATTTATTTCATGTGTTATACTTCATTACTCGATCAGATTATTAATTGTAATTGCTATACATTGTTCGATTATTAACGATTTATTATGAGCTGTAATTTTAGTTTAAATTCATTAACAAATTGTTTTTCATATTTTTTCATTCACTTTTGCAATGATGTGATTATAGATTGAAAAATGTATACAATTTTATATTGAAAAAGTTATTGAATGTTTGTTTCGCACATTTTCAAATTCAAACACACTAAAATTGTGCAAGTAGAGATTGAAAAGTTTATCGATTAAAATAAATTAATTAAGAGTTAATTAAAAAAAGAGTAAAGGATAAAAAATTAATAAAAATGTAATTTATTTAGATACAATTCAATTATAATTACGATTCTGATTTTCATCGTTTTTTATTTCATAAACAAATTTTATTTCATACTTAACATTCTGCAATCACTTGTTTCTAATCGTTGTAAATTTTATCGAAAATCTCACAAAATTAACAAAAAGTTATGCCAAAACGTATATCAATGAAACTACTTGCAAAATTCAAAGATCAAAGTTTAGAATTGATTCAATTAGAATTATTTGGTAAAAAGAAATATAATTTCTAAAAATCATGTCTTCAGTTTTTCAATAATATTTGTCATATTGATTTTTTTAATAATCTCATAAATCAATGGTGAAACTTTTATTTTCATCTTAAATTTTATAAAATTTCCTAAATAGAAATTTTTCATTCTGTGATCTAATTAAGTTAATGATTTTTTGAAAATCAAATAAATCTATAATTTTATAACAAAAATTCAAAGTTCAACAATATTCACTTAAACAGAATTATTTAGTAAAAAGAAAAGTCCATTATTTTGGTTATAAAAATTAATAATTTCTAATAAAAAAAATGTTCATAAATCTTTATAAAATCCATAAACAAATTTATATCACTTTATCATTTATTTATGAATAATGGGTAGGTTAGAAAAATAATTCGTACTTATTTCTTTATATTCCACTACAATTTCACTACAACACCATATTTCTTTATTCCACGAAGCAATATGTTCGTCCTTTTTTTTTTTGCAAAGAATAGCTAAACTTCTACGATACGCATCCTCTTTATATATTTTTTTATCTCGCCTCTTTTTACTCCTTCGTCCTTTGGGGCCCGACCGTAACCAGATCCTTGACAATATTTTTTTTCTGCGTTTTCCCTCGAGTAGAGAGACGGAAAGACAGAGCGAAAAACACAACCGGTTTCGTTTTTCTAATTGTCAACGACACACCGAAATCGAAAAGCATATCCATGGAAATTCGATGCGCAGACAAAAAAAAAACGACAATAGAAAAAAGCAAAATCTGGCTTTTTCCTTCCTTAGTCCATCGAAAAAGCTCATTTAAAGGAAGAAATATTTTCATATTTTACTTCATTACTCAAAAAGGAATAAAGATAGAATAAATATCTTAGCTGCACATTAATGATTTTTCTATGGAAATTTTAATTAGATATTGGACATTTTTACCTAATAAGTTGTCAAAAATGGATAAATATTACTTAATTACTAAACAAATTAACAAGTACTGACAAAATAGGTTGTGAAGATGTGTATTAAAAAAAAATCTACTAAGATTCTAATCTATCAAGCGTAATATTCACATTTTACTTAATAACTGCAGAACTAATAAAAATAGTGTAGATAATTTATATACATATTAAAGAAAAATCTATAGAGATTCTAATGGGCTATTGGCTATTTTTGTACAATTAGAAGTTTTGGTAATGAGCTGTCAAAGTTTGTTAACCGTCGAACAAACACTGCATTCACATTTTATTTAATAACTAGAAAACTAATGAAGATAATACAAATAATGAATATTAAAGAAAAATATACAGAGATTATAGCGAGTTATTTATAATTATTGTGATTATAACAATAACAAATTAAAATCAAATTGGATCCATGAATTAAAACCTAAAATAAAAGGAGATTTTTTTTGCTTTATTTTTTTTAAATTGAATCGACGTAGATCCAATTAATAACTTGTAAAAACAATATTTTATTTGATGCGATTTAGTTTCAATTATTTATAAAAAAAATCCGTTCTATATGTATTCAATTCGCAACGAATCAATTCTGTAATCAACTAAAAAAAATAACAAAATAATTGTATCTACTGTATCAAAAAAAAACACCTGAAAATTGCGCTCTTTGTACAACTAACGTATAGAGATTGAGTTTTAATTAAATTTTTAAACGCCGTTCGAGCTCCTATTTCGTTCATGTTATATTATATAAACTATGATTTTTTTTAAGCCGTATGTGAAATGTTAATTCGAAGATAATTTTGCAGTTACGTAATAGAACTTTTTAATTACGAAATCCGGAATGTCAGCGAGACTCTTGAGGAATAAAAAAGCGTAATGCGGAAAAAAAAATCGATGAGGCCTTGTAAATAATTAATCCGTAAAAAATAAATGAGAGTCGAGCTGAATTATTAGTGGGGAGAAGGTCGTTAAGGCTTTGTTGGTGAGGGGAGAAAAAAAAAATGAAAATAAATAGAAAAAAAAAATTGCCAACACCGCAAGCAACAGCAACAATAACAACAGCGTTGACGAAGGCAAAACAACAGAACGAACGTGGTATAAAAGGTCTTGTATGGAATATTTCCAGGCCTCCGACCGTGAGGATTATAGGGGAGACTTAGTAAGCCGCAACCATTCCTGAGCACTTGAGAAATTCATGCTTGAATAAATCATTTGGTGTGTGTGTGTGTTTCTGAAACATCATTCGATTACGAAACGTATCTTCTGGACTATTGTTTCTTTAGGAATTAGAACGTGCAGGTTCTGTAAATGCCCTAAAGACTACACGTACCAGTCGTTTCAATAGACAAAGACTTAATCGAATTAGAAAAGGCATACATTTTCATACACATACACAGTTCGTTCTTGAATATTGTATTCAATACAACAGTAGATTTGCATGAGAAAACAACAGAAATAAATACAATTATCATTGGCTAATTAATGTTCATAACAAACATTTTCATATAAAGTAATATTTTTTAAAGAAAAGTTTAATATTTATACAAGGTGCGGCAGAAATAACGAAAAATGGAAAACTTACAAGAACGTCCTCCAAGGCCACCATTTAGATGATATAATTTTTAAAATCTGAACTAAAATCTTTTTTATATCTACAATTGGGAAATAAAAAGTTTTTGTTGATACTACGATACTCCCACATTTCAAAAAGGGATTGTTTTTTAAATATGGGAGTTATTTCTGCCGCATCCTGTACATTATAAATTACAGAAGTTCTCTTTTATTTGATTAAAAGCGCAAGTAATTAAACTTAATACAATAATTCAATCATCCTACTTATTGAAATTCATGGATCAAATAACGCTTACATATCACAAGTAGATCAATTATGCCTATACAATTGTTGTGCTGTGTGCAAACAGACGGAAAGTGCAAACATTATTATGTTGTATCAACAAATACAAGGGACTTCAATATGTGCTGACTCGTCACAAACTAATTGAAGCTTTTCCAGCATATACATATGTCTTCTTATTGCTGGACAATGGCTAATAAAAGATTCATTCGTTCTCTGCTACAGCACAATGTGTATGAACAATGGGGGGAAACAGGACGTCCTTTAAATACATTTTTTATACCCTTATTATCGTTCTGCTCGTCAGCTGAACCTTTCTCCTCCGTTTCCCTTCGCAGAAATTAATTCCCTGTTTTTTATCTTTTCCTAAAACATAAAAAAAAATGTTTTCGCAGCAGTTATTGATTGATTACAGCGTTATTGTGCGAGACATAATAAAAAAAATATATACTTCGTTGTATTTCCAATTATTTTTCGCTTTTCCAACACTTAGGAAAATTGATTAAAAACTGTTAGAAAACAGTTTTTTTTTCAACAGTTTTCAAGGAAATTAATGTATTGGATGTATAAGTTTTATGCTAACTGTGAACATATTTTATAAAAAAAAAAAAACAGAAAATTTTATAAACTCAACTTATAAGATTTTTTACGTTTTACTGCATTACTCAAAAAATGAATAAATATAAATGAGATTTTAATGAAATATGGAACATTTTCTTAGTTGTAGAGTAATAAGTTGTCAACGTTGTAATATATTTTTTAAGCTTAGAAAAAGTAGTGTCTTCCCGTTTTACTTAATTACTTATTAACAGAAATTCTAATGAACTGTCAACCATTTTGTAAATTTTGTAATTTATTGCGTAATAAGCTATCATATTATAAGAATTATTAATGAACCCTCGAACAAACAATACTTTCACATGTTACTTAATTACTAGAAAACTAATGAAGTTAGAGTAAATAATCTATACAGATTATATTTGCTATTTTAGTACTATTAGCGGTTTTTACATATTGAGCTGTCAAAATTTGTTTAAAGAAGATAATGTAGATAATTTTAAAAAATCTCAAAATATTATAATGAGCACTTTGTAATTATTGTGGTTGTAGGGGTTTTCTCGTAATGAATTGTCATATAGGAAGGAAAATATTTTGTTTTCAAACAACCCACACGATTATAATCATAAATGAAAACATGATTTATGAAAGTCATGGAATGCTCGAGGGTGATTCCCACGTTTACACAGAAAACAAACAAGACGACAAAAAATAAGAGAAAAACAACAACAACAAATTTCCTGCAATGAGGAAATGGCAATTCAATTTCCGCACACGGTCCCAACGGGAATTGGAGCCATTGATTCGCGAGTGTACAAAGCGCACGGAGTTGAAGAGAAGGAAAAAAAACAAATGTATGAAAGAGTACGAAAATTTATTTATAAAATATTAAGAGAGTCACAAATATACGAAGAACAAAACAAAAATATGAGCGGTGAAAACACGAGGCGGTTTGGGGGAAAATTTGCTCAAGGATTTGTCCAGGGAAAACCGATCGCGTGCACGCGCTGCTATTTTCCGCGTGTTTCTCTCCATATTTTTCGTTTCCTTTCCTTTGGTTTTCCTTCCTCCGAGAGTAAATACTGGCCGTGTCGAAGAAGGAGGTAAAAACAAATGCTATTGACCCTTTTTCCCACCTTCGATATGCATATTTCATTTGAACTTGGGACTGTTAATAAATTACAAAGTACACGAATTGACACACTTTCCGGCTGCCGTTAATACGCTATACATTTTTCATTCGCCGTACACCTGCACAAATGAAATCTTAATGTTTAATGTACGTCCCTTTTGTCATGGATTAGAAAGCTTTATTTGATAATGAAGACAAGGAAATGGGTTTCATTTAACTAATTGCTATGGATTAAATATTTTCTGTGACAGTGATATATTTTTTTCTAATTTACTTATATTACGTTTAGGGAAAAAATCTTGTAAAATTACTGATTAAATAATGTACGAAGAACATCAAAAAATGTGAAAATATTATGAATGATATTTGAAAATTTCTATAGTTTTGAGTCCTAATGATATTATAACCAAACCATAACTGAAGTCCTAAAAGTATTTTATTATATGATATATACGATTCCATACCATTATTTATTAGTTTAAACCTTTTCGAATGAACGGCGTATATATCCGCCCTATTCTTAACAAAGGAAACTATAGAGTCTCATTTCAGAGCGAGGTGCCAACAGTCTTTTTCAGACAGAGCCGTTGAAAATGCGACCTTGAATAATCCGACTGCAAAGAATTAACAAAAATTAGTAACACTTCTTTTTATAAGTTGTGAAAATTGTCAATTAAATTTTTTGAAAATGAATTAATGATTTGAAAAATATTAATATATTTTTAAATGTATAACATGAACATATTAAAAATTAAATGAAGTTATATTTCCAAGTCACTTCTGACAAAAATCTCTTATGTGAAAAATAGATAGGAATTCCTTCGAGTACAATAAAGATCGAAACTAAGAATGCGAGAAGGCATCTCTTTCAAACTTTATATATTTTCAGCAGATATGAGGAGGGAGTTGTAACAGAGATGGAAAATGTATCAAACGTCAGAGACGATAAGCGTATGCATGAGAGGCAGTGCGCAAAAGGGGGATGTTCTCTCACGATTCAACATCGTCACTCAAATTTTGGGTATTAGCATTAACTTCGGAAGTACTGAAACGTTTACATTTCCCAACGATTTCGAGCGGAAAGGTGCGAAAAATATCTATTAACGTGGAGCATTTGTCTTGTTAAGAAAACGCTGTTTGTATTTCGAATGGGAACAAGTTTTGTAGATTCGAAGGAGTAGGACGGAAAGTTGGAAACTTTCTATACTGTAAGTAAAATAAACATTGACAATTCGGTTTAACCCATTTAATTTACGCATTGTCAAGTTTTCTATTAAACAAGTGGACTAAATGTAGCGTGGGAATTGTTTAGAAAAAAAAAAATATACACTTTAAAGAAATTAATTAGATTATACTGAAATGAGTCATTATAATTACAATTTAATTATTTTATTTAAATTAATTGGTGATAATTTAAAATACAATTGACCCTTGTATCAATTAATACGTCAAATTGATACTTCATCTTTTTGCGTCTCAACTAGGGTTTCGCGGTTTTGTCAAAAAAATTTATTCTTTTTATGAAAAAAAAAAATTGGATTTTGTCCAAACCCTAATCTCCTTCTTCTTCTTCCTCCCCCCTTCTTCATTTGGCTTCCACATTACGCGCCAATAAGCCAGCCACTGTCTGTATATTGAAAACACAAAGATCAAAAAAAAACTTATTCTTCGGATTTCTTCCTCGGCCCAAATAATTAGCTTCTCCGAATAAACCAAAACTTCTTTCTTCTCCACAAATAATCAAAATAAAAAAACCCTAATCTCAAGTAATACGTCAATTTGACACGCCATCTTTTGGCGACTTCCCGAACTACTCGTAAACTACGTTGCCGAATATGCATTTTCAGCCTGATGTTTGCTTTAAACAAAAGAACAACGTTATCTCTTTCATCATCCGGAAATGGACCTGGGCGAGCGTAGATTATAATTATGTGAGGTAATAATTTTTATTGGGCCGCATATGCGGGTACATGTACATGAACGTTAAAAAGGTAGTTTAGAACTTTTTTATCGCTCTGATATTTACATTTAAATGTGCATCCCACGACGGCACGCTTTTCAGACTCTCCTGAAAAACCTGGCAACGCCGCCATCATCATAATCATCATTATTATTATTATTTTACTCCCATTGCGTATTTTTAGCAGCGAAATTTGTAAAAAATATAACTGAATTACGAGATTCACATAAAAATTGTGAAATATTTTATTTATTTTATTACACATACATATTTTATTAGTTTTTTTTGTTCTTTCCTTTCGTTACGTTGTGTTATTAAAACGCCATTCGCAGCTCCTCCGCTCAAGCCAAAGCCATTAGCGTTCATATATATATATTTTTTTTGTTCGTTCGTTCTTTGTCTGCTTCCCTCTTTCAACGCCACCCCCAACGTTGCTTTTCGGCCTCTGCGCGAAAATGAAATGAAATAAAAATTCTTTAAGTCATAATAGCATTATTCATTTACCGCCCCTCGTTACACCCTAAATTATTGCTTCTTTTATCCAAAAAATAAAAAGCGGAACATTCTTCAAATTTATATTCTTTTGCGGAAGATTACCTCAGTTTATATTTAGGTCAAAGCTTTTTATTTAGGTCAAAATTTATTGATTTTAACTTTCAGTATTTACATAAAGACTTCAGTATTGAAATTCTTAGATTTTTTTTTGTTATTCGATATTAAATGTTTTACATCAAAAAGATAGCTTAAAACTTCAATAATAAAAATTAATGTTTATGCAAATAATAAATTTTTGTTTAAGGATTATTTTACAATAAATTTCTTGCAATTGTAAGTATTACATGTAAATGTAAAGGAATGTTAAATAAGTATTAAATCAACTTATTTATGGGATGATTGCTTCACAAGTTATTGCCCAAGTGATTGAAATTTTTAGATCTGTTCAAAAACATCATTATTTATGATAAACTAAACTGTTTGTTGTGAATATTACATTGATTAAACAAGATTAAACAAATGATGAACAAAATCAATATTTTGGTAACCGTTTTGTAGTGAAGAAACATTTTTAAGATTAATCAATTATTTGGAGCCGATGAAACCAGTCATAAACAATAATGAATAGAGCCGCAAATGATCATACAAAGAGCCACATGCGGCTCCGAATTCGCAGATTGTAATAGACTCACCCTATCTGAATGTAAATAAATTGTTGAAGAGGTATTGCTATGAATTTAATGCCCTTTAAAAGGGTTGTTGTGCTGTACTTTATGGGACCTTGAACGTAATTTATTTAAAAATCAATTTGCTCAATTGGAACGCGCAGGGCTGGAGGGGTTCGTGCACAAATTGCAAAATAAAACCGGTCGTTCTACCCCAAAAACAGTCTAATTTCTAATTTAGCACTTCCTGTATTTATTTATTTTTTTTCTTTTCAGAGTTCGCGATTTTTTCCACAGCCACCCAAAAAGCATTAATCCGATATAAAGCGAAATGGGACTTAATTAATTACATCTGCGCTAAAATTTTAATGGACTTGAAGTTTTCTTTCTCTCACTCTTTCTCTCCAGTTTTCTCTAAATTTCTCTCTTTTTCTCTCATCAGTTTTATTCTATTTTTGCGGATTTTCACCAACCTTGTTAACTGCGCTTATATAGCCTCCACTCTCTGCTGTTGTTTTTCTTCACTCTTTCTTCGCTTCCAGTTCTTATATATATATATGTTTTTTTTTGTATTTTGCACGTTTCCTTCTTCTCCTTTCGCTTCCGTTCCCGCGCTGGCAATTAACGAAACTTTTGCGCATAGTTTGCCGGAAAGTCGACGGGGTTTCCGGAGTTTTCCGGTTTGTACGCGCAGCGTACATTATTTATAGCCAGACCCACCCTAAAATGTAACTTATTTATGTCGCCGGGATGCCGGGGTGCAATCTCAAATAGTTTCAGGTGATGTATCGCTGCACGTGCAATGCTTTTCGACCTCCATATTTATCCTCGCGATATATAAATAAAAAAATAAAATAACACCGAAATTATTCAGGCTTAATCCCCATCTCTCTCCTTCACACACACACACACACACCAACAGAACACTCATCCATTTTCCAAGGAAAATATTTCTTGAGAATTGCGCAAACTGAGCACAAATGCTCGCCTTATAACTTTGAAGATGTGAGATTTTAAAATTTTGCGAATAAAAGAAAATTGTCACGTTTATAAAAGCAAACATTATTTTGAATCTGAATCGAAATGATTTGCATTCAATTTAAATTTTTGTTCATAGATTTATGTTCATGAAAGCACCGAGTTTTTCCTATATAAAACCTATATTTTTTTTGTATTAAATATTGCAACAATATTTTTATTTAGAGTTTAAGTTTACTGTGAAGAAATTCTTTATAATTATAATCAATTTTTTTATCAGTTTTTACGTAATTACTAAAGTTGTGTATATACTATATATATTTCGTCTGTTTTGCAACGTAGCTTTTATTTTTACTACTGAAAATCGATCTGCAACGGTCGTCAACCTCGCAAGGTTAAACTGTCTGTTTTTCATCTCCGACTTCTCAAATCCAGCAGCTCGACGACGTTTCCAAAACGACCGGTGAAAAGTTTTCAATTAGTTAACATCTCTGTTTCACTATTATAAAGTTTCTTTAACTTTTCAACACCATTAAAGTCGAGTATAAAATTGAATCTACAAACAGTATACAGAAAATATTTATATATAAAGTTTGTAATGGATTTTTTAGTTAATCGAGAATTCTCTATTTCCTTTTTATTAACAGTTTTCATAAGAAATATTACTTTTTCTTTATATTTTTATGTTAATTTCAGTCTTTACTAAAGTAATTACTAATATTTAAAATTTGAATTGTTAGTTGAAAAATTATTTCATAAATTGTATTTACATTCAATTCCATAAAGTAATGTTTATCATGGATTTTTCAATAAATTACCAATTTATAGTTTTCGAATATTTAATAAAATTTTAGTAATATTGAATATTTACAAAACTTCTTGAGAAATTAACTAAAGTTTCTGATATTTTTTTATTGAGATTGGAAAAGTAATCATTTTATACTAACATTTTCCAAATATAATTTTTCTAAATTTGGGACAAAAAAACGTATAAAATATACAGACATTACAAATATACAGACACATAATTACTTTTCAAAACAATAGATTTGAACAGCATTAATATATTTATTCAGAGTATATGTATGTAAAATCTGGAACAATGAAGTAAAAAAGTAGCATTAGATATTCATGCACTTAATCGCAAACGCTTTTCGCGAAGTTCTCCATGTAGTTTCAGACTAGATGTATTATTCAGGCCGTGATTATAATATAAGATATACTGGATCATATACAGTACCAAGCAATGCTCGTGCATTATTCACGAAGCATTTATTTCCCTTTTGAAAAATAACTCAAGGATTTAGATTTTCTAAAGTAAATAACAATTAATATGCTAACAAATTAATAATCTATCAAAGTTAGTGAATAAATTTATTTCACTGTTTTCTTAATCCTTTAAATTATATAATACATTGCGTATGAGCATATTTTGTCTATTATCACTGTGTGTGCAAAATTGCACTGCCAATTAAGTTAATTTTCAGTTAAATAATGATGTTTTAAATCTAATTAAAATTGAGACAAAATTTGCTGTGAAAATCGGGAAGGGATAAGAAGTAATTGTTGTGAAAATAAGGAAGGAATGAGAGACAATATAATGTGAAATTTAAGAAGGTATTTCATGTAGTTTTCTTATTATATGTCTAGAACATTCTATCCATTATGATGATGCGATGTTGTCTCTGATGTTTCCCGTCGTTTCTTGTGTATACATTTTTTTAAATACTTGCAGATCTGCGAGTGTGAAGCAATTTCGCAAAGAGCTTTAGCAAGTAGCTATTACGTCTGGGTGTCTTGTATGTTTACGTTATTCAAGGCATATTATACACATTGTAAGAGTAGGTAGCGGTTGTTCCGGCTGTAAGGGAGTGAGGACGATGATGATGGTGATGATGATGGGTGTTGGAAGGTCCACCCGTTCCGCGGTAACAATTCTACATAGAAAGGTCATGTAAGCAATTACATTGGGTCTGACAAATACAGTGAAGAGAATGAAGGGAATGGTAGGAGAGAGAGTCGTTTGTCATTATGTAATGGATTTATGGGATGCCGGGTGTAACCACCACCATCCGACGGTCGTCATCGTGGGAAGGGATGGAAGGGCGGAATTCCGGAAATAGAGAGTAGGACATTTTTGTAAAGATTTTCAGATAAATCAAACAATTAAAGTTTTTGAATCTCAATCTATTTGTCTCCGGATGGCAACGAGCGAAATGCAGTAAAAGAGTGGTAAAAAGAGATGGAGAAAATGTGGAAAAGAGAGATGGAGAAAGGATTGGGAGGAAGAAATAAAACTGGGTGTGTGGGGTGGAGTAAAATAAAAGAGGAAGAGCCAGGAAGAGCGAATCCCCCGATACATAATGCATAAAGCAATCGTGCCAGTAGAGCGTGAACTGATATGCAGATGGCGCTCGCGTCTCGCGCTTACGTAACTTCCTGTTCCCTTATGCAGAAGCCGGGCGGGGGTGAAAAAAAAAAAAAGAAAATCGAGAGGGAAAATAAAAAACAAAAAAAGACGGAACGAAAACAGAGACGACTAACTCTACAAAAGAAAATAGTTGAAAAAACAAACACTCTGACGATGACCCGGAAGGGAGGATAATTAAAGAAAACACGGTGGATGAATGGGACGAATTTATATAACCTCACCCTGCGTGCGTATTTCCTTCACTCCTGCTCCCTTATTGTGGTTGCCCTAATGACGCCATCAAATAAATCGCGCAGCAAGTAACAAGTTGCGTGTTACCCCTTTTAAATCCAGTAAAATCCGACGCCCTCGTCAAACACGTTCCGCCCTCTCCTACTTTATGTTTATTTTTTCTTTACTCTCTTCCAAAACCACCCCATCCGTCCGTTCGTCCCACGGATTAGTAATTTTGTAACTATTTCGTGCAGTCTTAACCGAATCCCATTTGTCAATCGTCCCGACAAATGACTACAAAGGAAACCGTTTCCGCAGCCAAACTAATAAACCTTCACCGACAATTGTCGGTCTAAATAATTACGGGCCGCTCGAGATAAACCTAACATACTTAATTTAAAGAACTTTACACAAATCTTAATAATAGTTAAAACTAAATTTAATCCTTTGAATTAATAGAAAAGAATATATTATACAACAATATAAATATTAAATAAAAATTAACTGTTAATGTATTTAATAATTGTCATGTAAAGAAAATATGACATGATACAAATTTCACACGCAATTATTGCATAAATAAATTACTTTAAGTCTAATTATAAACATGATTAATAATAACAATGTTATTTTCTGCACACAAACTACGCCATAAACAGATTCATTATCATTCATTGGCATTTAAGTATCGTCGGGTCTCGTGAAAACATCTGTAAAAAAAATATCTTCCAGTTACACAACTTCTCTAAATAAACAAACATCATTAGGTATGTAGCAGTTACAAACCTCATTAGATAAGTTTAATTAAGTAAAGTGGGGTACGGTTTAAATCTCATTTGCTGTGCAAAAAAAAAAGTTAAACATTTGTATCCAGTTTATGGTTCTGGAATGGTGTACATGGTATGTACGTATGTGCATGAAGAGGAATTGCTCAGATGTGGGTCAATCCAGCTGCGGATGCCATTGTCTCCTCGTGCCACTTTCCGTCAGAGTTGAACAATTTATTGATGGGAGAGGAGTGCTTGTTTAGAAAGAAGAGTGTAAAGTTTCGGAACGAGAAAAAAAAAACAAAGTAAATTAACAAAAAAAACAACACGTTTGAAGCGGGAAATTCGAAATGCATCCGCAAATTGTAACAAAATCACTTAGCGCGAGATAAGGAGCGGATCTCGACGATATCCATAAAAGATACATGCATTTCGCAAAGATATTAAAGATAATTACGCGAGATAATGAAGTTTTACGTTGTCATAATCTAAGTAAGATAAATTCAGAATTACCTCATCATCAGAGTAAGATTTTTTTTTTACTTAATCTCTGAAAAATGTTGGAGGAAAGCAACCGGAACGGAGAAATGATTATATAAATAATCTAATCCGGCGGATTAATTAAACAATTTCACGGTCTGAGGGGACGCGCCGTTCTTTGTGTGTGTGTATTTTTTTTTCTTCTTCTAATTTCGCCCTTCGGGTGAAACAAATTAATTCCTGCTGCTTGACAGACTTTTAATTATTTCATTACGCCTCATATTAAATTACTCTTAAGCAAAATAAATTGTAGATCGACCGTTTTCCACTTGCAATATTAAACACATTCGTAGCAAATAACGCAAAACGTGAATCGTTTCGGAATTGAGATGAAGTGTGCATAACTTTCAAGTACGTCCATTAAATTTATTTCAAAAATAAACAGTTTTTATTTAATATTTCAAATGAATGAAGAAAATGAAATATTTTAGGAATTTTTATCATTAAGTTTGTTTCATATCAAAAATATTTAGATTCTTTATGTTTTTAATATATTTTTCTTTAAACTTACTTTCGAATGAATCAAGAAAATAAAGTATTGTATTTCTGAAATAACAATATTTGTAAGTTTAAAAAAAAAATACATTTTACAATAAATTAATTTTGGAACTGATGGAAACAAATTAATAGAATTGAAAACAATTACAAATATATAAAATAACAATTGGTTTAATAATAATAAAGTATTTTGTGAATGAATTAAATCATATATTGTGTACTTTTACACATCGAAATTTATTATTGAAAGTTATTTGATATTTAAAATTAAATTGTTGATATCGATATGAAAAACTAAAAAATAAATTCCAATTTATTAAATTACAATCAACATTTTTTTTTATTATAATAACAGAATATGTAATAATATATTTTTAATAAAGAAAAAAAAAATATTTTTTTCTAATTATACAAAAAATGTAATTCAAATTTGAGCAGAAATCTAAAATTATTAATTTAATTTGAAAGTTTTTCATTTTGTTACTTACAGCTTTTGTATATTAAATTTTTACATGTTGCTGAAGGAAATTACGTTTATTTTTTTGGTTTTGCATAATCCATGGTGAATTAAGTTAATACTTGGTTGAAGCAGGAAGAATTAGAATGTTAGTTGCTTATTACGAAGGAAAGCCACCGTTCCGGTTCCTTTTCTAGTGTATACAAACGTCGAGATCATAGGAGGCGGCAACGAGCAGACCGGAACGATGACATTCTCTCGCGTTGTACAAGTAGTTTACTTTGTACATTACATACTTATATACTTAGAACTGTAAGTGTATAACTAAGAGGTTCATAAGTACTATAAATATGATGTACTTTGCTATATATTACATAATATATCAAACATGTAGATTTTCTTTGTGTCATGTAAAATTTTCAAATATTTTACAAAAGATTAACTTTAAGTAAATTTATGGTATTAAAGACAAAAAAAAGTATACAAATTATATTTAATTATTTAAAATAATGAAATTTTTAATTTATTAGTTAAAGTTAAATAAAAAACTTAAAAATAATTAATAAATTTTTTGTTAAAATTGTGAGAATGTAATATAATTAAATTATTCTGTACTGATGTTTACTCATAATTCAATAGTAATTAAATAATTAGTGAAGTGACAATTGGACTTTAATGAGTAAACATTTGGAAACAAATAAACCACCCACTCTGATCCTTCGAAACTAATTGTTAATTGTCAGATGTTGCCGAAGGGACAATGGACAGAAACAATCGCCTTTATACTGCAGGACATTTATTCGGACTCTGTGGAAGAACAGTTTGCTAGAAGATGGAAACAAAGAGAGGCGGCGATGGCGGCGGCACACGATATCCGAGGCGATTGTTTCGCGTCTTAAGGAGTTTTGCTCGGAAACTTTGTTGTTCGCTTGTTGTTTGTTTGCTGTTGCCGTTTGCGCCATGTTGTGACATCTGAGGCGGCGGCGAACTCAATTAAAATAATCGAGCAACGTTCGCGAACAATCGCACGTTTTTATCCTCGCAAAACTCCTTAAATTACCATTAAACCCGAACTGCGCTGAAAGGATAGAAAATAAAATAAAGACAAGAAAAAAAAAGTAGGTGAAGAGCGTTAATGAATGTCAGTGTGAATTGATTGTTGCGAAACCGCACTAATGAAGCACCCGAGTTTCCATAATTAGTGCACCCAATTTATTGGCCGAAACCTTAATTAGCTTATAGATTATTAACGACACTTCGAAAACTATCTGCCTTCGAAGTTCGCGACATCCTCGACCCAACATCCCCTATTGAAATTAATTTCACGTCTAATTTATTATTTTTTGCTTTGTTTCAGGCAGCCATGGAATACTGGCGTATACTTCTGTTGCTGTGGATTCCTCCCATTCTGCTCACAACATCAATGGATATCAGTAAGTAACAGAAATGAAGAAGTAGTTATCAGAATCTAAGTTATTTCAATAAGTTTAGATTAGAGTCAATTAGGTTATCACTAATTTAACTAATCTTAAAATTAGTCAACTTAAAATAAAGAAATAATCCTAAAACTACTACTTCTGAAACAAAAAGTCCTAATCCAACCCAAACTGACATAATCAAATAGGCATAAATCAAACAAAAAACTAGTTTTCATAATTAAAAAATGATTTTGATCAAAATGTTCAAAATTATTGTAAAAAGCATTGCCGATTTGCACTAGTTATAAATGTTCAATACTAGTTAAAAATGAGTATACTAATCTTTGGTAACATATCCCAATTAAAACTAATTCATAAAAACTTTAAACACGATATGCGCAAAGTAAAAATATTTAATACTGAATATATCAGTTACTTATAACTAATTTTGCACAAATTCTCAATATAACTTAAAATTATAAATTGAACTGATTAAAGACAATCAAATCCAATCCAGAAAAAAAATTGCGCAAATTAAAAATACTCAATAGTGAATAAATCAAATACTCATTATTAGGTTTTCAATTGCACTTAAAAATAAAAACTAAATTGATTAAAGTCAATCAAATCTAATCCAAAGTCAGAAACGAAACTTGTTTTGCGCAAATTAAAAATAATCAATACTGATTACTCATTACTAGGTTTGCACAAATATAAAATTTTGCACAAATTATCAAAGCCATTTCAAAATCTAATCTAAATGCATTAAAAACTTCTTTTGCGCAATTTAACTTTTAATAGCACTTAAAAATAAAAACTAAATTGATCAAAGCCAATCAAATCTAATCCAAACTCAGAAACGAAATCAGTTTTGCGCAAAATAAAAATAATCAATACTGAGTATATCAATTACTCATTACTAGGTTTGCACAACTATAAAATTTTGCACAAATTCTCAATGCCATTTAAAAATCTAATCTAAATTCATCAAAAACTTGTTTTGTGCAATTTTACTTTTAATAGCACTTAAAAATATAAACTGAATTGATCAAAGCGAATCAAATCTAATCCAAACTCAGAAACGAAACTTGTTTTGCGCAAATTAAAAATAATCAATACTGATTACTCATTACTAGGATTGCACAAATATAAAATTTTGCACAAATTCCCAATGCCATTTCAAAATCTAATCTAAATTCATCAAAAACTTGTTTTGTGCAATTTTACTTTTAATAGCACTTAAAAATATAAACTAAATTGATCAAAGCCAATCAAATCTAATCCAAACTCAGAAACGAAACTTGTTTTGCGCAAATTACAAATAATCAATACTGATTTCTCATTACTAGGTTTGCACAAATATAAAATTTTGCATAAATTCTCAATACCATTTCAAAATCTAATCTAAATTCATCAAAAACTTGTTATGAGCAAAACTAGTTAAAAATACTTTTCATAATGAATAAATAAGTTACTCATAACTAATTTGCACAAATTCTCAAAACAGTTACAAAAAAATCATCGCATATTAAAAAAAGACATTTGCTTATTATTAGTTCTGCATTTTTTGATACTACAACATTGAGTATCACTCTTAATGTTGGAAGAACAAAATGTGCAGAACGCATACAGAATTTTCTGCTGGATTATTTTTCGCTGTGCCATTCTCTGGCGCGCTTTAATCCTGCAAAATTTTTATTCAAATATTCACACATCCACCCCAACCCTCGCATTTTTCGCGCCCCAGTAAATGTTTCCAAGTATTATTTGCTCTCCTTTCGCATTGAACTAACGAACGGCAACACTTCACGGTTACTACGTGTTTCGAATGCGCAAAATAAATATTTAAAACGCACATATAGGATATATAGAATCAGCGCAATTTTTGCACCTACTACGTCTCTTTTTATTTTTAATTAATGAAATCCATGTATAATATATACGTACTTTTTTTTCATACTTAATTGAGGCGGTTATTTTAATTTGACATCGTAAATCTTCAGTTAGATTTTTTATATATGAAAATTATCAAATAATAATTAAGTCTCATAGGGTTATTAATAAATAGCATCAAATAAATTTAATTGGATTTTGCAATATACATTATTCCATTTTCTTTAAAGTCTGAAGTTATATAAAAAATAACGGAAATAGAATTTTAGTAAGAATATTTTGTTCTTCAAATCAATTAAGTTGTCCCACGTTGGTCACCAATTCTATAATTGCTTGTTGCTTCATTTTTTTTTGTATTTTTTCTCTAGATCAGAGGTTTCCAAACTGGGAAGCGCGGACTCTTACCAGGGGAGGCGCCAAAATGTTTAATAAATTAATTTTTATACCATAATATCTTCAAATAAATAAAACGTGTATATATTATTTAATCTATTAAAACAATTAAAGGTAAGGGAGGCGCGGAAAAAAAAATTCGGGGAGACGTAGTAGCATAAAGTTTGGAAACCGCTGCTCTAAATTATCATGTATTTCTACACATCGTAAATTATACCTTGGTTTGACAAAATTTCTTTATTATCCGTATTCATCGTTTCTCGATAATAATACTTTTACCGGGAAGAAAGGACCAATGGTCAATTTGTTTCTAATTTTCTTGTCATACAAACATACAAACCGAACTGAACTGATATCTAAAATATGCAGGTAGAGTTTAGATTCTAGGTAGTGGCAGTTTCTGAAAACCGAATAATAAAATAATATAATTTTAGACATATATATATATATATTTATTAATAAAGTAAAATACAAATTTTGGTAGTCTGAATTAGTTATTCTAAATAAAATAAACACATTATAATACAATCTGATTAAAATATTAACAAAATAGGTATTCCTTATTATTAGCATGACCAACGATCTAATGAATTCATTAAAATTTTGATCTGTTCTAAACGTTTTCAAAACTCTCCATTTTTTCGAAAATATT
>NW_017095920.1:0-1081 GCF_001412225.1 Nicrophorus vespilloides
TTTGTTTCATATCAAAAATATTTAGATTCTTTATGTTTTTAATTTATTTTTCTTTAAACTTACCTTCGAATGAATCAAGAAAATAAAGTATTGTATTTCTGAAATAACAATATTTGTAAGTTTAAAAAAAATACATTTTACAATAAATTAATTTTGGAACTGATGGAAACAAATTAATAGAATTGAAAACAATTACAAATGTATAAAATAACAATTAGTTTAATAAAAATAAGGTATTTTGTGAATGAATTAAATCATATATTGTGTACTTTTACACATCGAAATTTATTATTGGAAGTTATTTGATATTTAAAATTAAATTGTTGATATCGATATGAAAAACTAAAAAATAAATTCAAATTTATTAAATTACAATCAACATTTTTTTTATTATAATAACAGAAAATGTAATAATATATTTTTAATAAAGTTAAAAAAAATATTTTTAATTGTTTTTTCTAATTATACAAAAAATGTAATTCAAATTTGAGCTGAAATCTAAAATCATTAATTTAAAATCATGAAATTTTTTCAGTTTGTTACTTACAGCTTTTGTATATTAAAATTGAAGGAAAACTGAAGGAAATTACGTTTATTTTTTTGGTTTTGCATAATCCATGGTGAATTAAGTTAATACTTGGTTGAAGCAGGAAGAATTAGAATGTTAGTTGCTTATTATGAAGGAAAGCCACCGTTCCGGTTCCTTTTCTAGTGTATACAAACGTCGAGATCATAGGAGGCGGCAACGAGCAGACCGGAACGATGACATTGTCTCGCGTTGTACAAGTAGTTTACTTTGTATATTACATACTTATATACTTAGAACTGTAAGTGTATAACTAAGAGGTTCATAAGTACTATAAATATGATGTACTTTGCTATACATTACATAATATATCAAACATGTAGATTTTCTTTCTGTCATGTAAAATTTTCAAATATTTTAGAAAAGATTAACTTTAAGTAAATTTATGGTATTAAAGACAAAAAAAAGTATAGAAATTATATTTAATTATTTAAAATAATGAAATTTTTAATTTATTAGTTAAAGTTAAATAAAAAACTTAAAAATAATTAATAA
>NW_017095920.1:1100-1316 GCF_001412225.1 Nicrophorus vespilloides
AATTATTCTGTACTGATGTTTACTCATAATTCAATAGTAATTAAATAATTAGTGAAGTGACAATTGGACTTTAATGAGTAAACACTTGGAAACAAATAAACAACCCACTCTGATCCTTCGAAACTAATTGTTAATTGTCAGATGTTGCCGAAGGGACAATGGACAGAAACAAACGCCTTTATACTGCAGGACATTTATTCGGACTCTGTGGAAGAA
>NW_017095921.1:0-14263 GCF_001412225.1 Nicrophorus vespilloides
ATCCAGCAAGTATAGATACATTTCTGTGATCTTATCCGTTTTGTTGTAATACGCGTTCAAAATTGAAAAACTGAAATAATAACGTTCGAAAAAGCAGTGTTTTCACATTTTAATGATTTACTCGAAAACTAATGCGTATTTTTATTAAAATATTGCAAATTTAATTTTTTTTTATGAAAAGTTATGTGATTATTGAAAATTTTATTTATTGCTAATATCGACACATCGACTAAAAAATGTATTAATTTATGAAACTCATGTATAAATGTAATGCAAATAACCGACCAATAATTTCTGTATGTGAATATATTAATAAAAGTATTTTATCAACAAGCAATTAATTAAACATAATATAATTAAAATTTAACATAATATTTACATAATAAACAAACTCATTGAAAATACATGTATTTTAAATAGACTCATAGTTTTTACTATTAATAATAAATTCATCATATTTGTACACAAATTTAATTGATATTAAATTAAATATTTTATTTTTTTTTTTTAATATTATTTTACAAAACTTTTAAAAAAGTAATATTTATGACCCCACTTGCTCGCAATATTGGGCCTACCACTGCAAACCACGATTGCATCCCCTTTCGGGATCCTGTCCATACTGGGGTGAAGGGAGAATTGTCTAGTACAGTTGATTTTTATTTTATGATGAAGAAAATGTAATTATGAGTGAGAAGGTTTAATGAAAAGTAATAACATAAAAATTGTAATAAATGTACTGCATGAAAATTGCAGCTGTAAATGAAATTTCAGTTAGTACTTAATGAATGTAATACCGTTCGTTTCGAGCCGCATTAGCAGCAGCAGCAGCGACTCGAAATTAATATATGATTTTTAACATGTAATAGGATAAATACGTAATGCATTCGAAGGGGAAAGGAAAGGAACTTAGCAGAGTGAAACAGCAGGTATTGCGCTATTATTATGTTTGTGAATGCAATTGCTGCGAAAAACTGAATAATGCAGTGAACCTAGGTCAGTATAAAATTTTTATGGCGCCCATTCGTAAGGAGAGACCTGTAATATTTTATAGTCATGGTTAGTCGAGGCCGCAGAGGATGGAAACCATTTACATCCTGAGATGGCATGAATAAAAAATGCGCATTTGCAATTTGATTTAATTAGCGGGAGCGCTGATCCATCTCGACTAGTGGTTTCACCCCCCTTTTCTCTCACCCTCATCCCTGTTTTAACCCCATTCTATGTGTGCTTTTCGGTTAGTGGGATTTTTCGGCCTGGATAAATCTCGTCTATTTTTTACCAACCGCTTCACGTCTAGACGCAAAGCAATATACTAATTGTGGCGATATATTTCTCACCTCTCCCGCATCTTGTATTTTTTTTCTCTCTGTTCCTCTCGCCACCCCTATTTTTTGGTAATGATGAGGTTGGTGGCAACAATCCAGAGGTTATTAATTAATACCACCCCCATTGGAATGCCTGGTAGGATTAGGGTTTTTGGCAGGGTATAAAAATCACTTAATTTGATTTGTCGTCCCGCTTCGCGATGGGCCGAAGGTACTTTGGTAATGAGGGATCCATACCTCCGCCGCCCCTCACGTAATGCCATTAGAGTATTGCACCTGCAGCTTTAGGGGCTTACTAAAGCGGCTTCGCACCTGAGACGGACTTTATTACTTCCTCCCTTGCGCTCATGGAATTATCATCACATTATATCCGTTTTAAACGCGTGTGTTATTGCCGCCATTTCTCTTGTTTCGATTAAACAAATTGCCCTCCTCCCTTTTCTCTCTAAGTACGTTTTACGCCGGATTACTCTTTATAAATTCGACGTTGCGCGAGACCTGCGGCATTATAGCCCTTAATTCGACTATTTCGACGTAAATCATGTTTTATGGCTTTGATGTGCTTGGAACTTCGGGCTCGGAATAGTGGTGCGACTGTAACCTTTTGAATTTTCAATTTACGTCACTTGGATTTCGCGCTATTTACATACACTCTTTGTCGGATCGTTTTATTTTCAAACATCCAATATCGCGGATGCTAAAAGCTCTGTTGCAAATAGAAAATTGAAATTCATTCTGTGCCAATCCTATTTTCTTCTCTCCATTTCTTTTTTTTTTCAACACACTACGTGTTTTCCTTCCAATTTAGAACCTATTTACTCAATATTATTCCCAACATCTCAATAATCAAACAAAAAAATTTAAAAACACATCAATCATATACTATATTATTTCCAGTTCATAATTTATATTTAACAATTTCTATTTATTTTTCTTTACAATTTATTTATTTTCTCAGAAACTATTGTCGTTGTGGAGTCTCAGCTGTTGAAATTCGTTTGGTTTTACATAACTTTATTTGTTATTCTTATAAGACTATATTCATCTTTAAAGGTTTTATTGAGACTACTTCTAAATACTTATTGTACTTAAGTTAATTCTTATTAATACAAACGGGGTGGGAGTTTCAGGAGTAAGACACGGTTTTGAGAAGACGCTACGTTTCAGATCACTCTTCTCCGTGGGATCTGTCAATTTTGCAGTTTGGTTTCTTGTTGAAAACACGAAGAAACGCTGTAAAACTGATAAGATATAATGGATCCAAAAGTTGTATATGAAATTTGCTTATTTGAGGAATGCAACGTATATTGTTGTGATAATGTTTCAATGTAACTAATTTGATTAAAACAATGAAAAGGACAATAAAAAATATGTTGGCAAAATGTCTGGGATTTAAATACCGCAATCGTGCGGAGATCTCGCAATTACAATTCATTCGCATAAAGCAATAACAATAAAAGTCGTAGGTCGGATCCGAGAGGTGAATACTAAACTGAATTTATGGCAATAAGAAGTTGGCCTGTTAGTTAGATCGTCTGATGTGTAGCAGCAGTAGTATAATGCAACATCACGTAATCCATCATATGCAGATGCGGATTGAGAGAAATGTTTGCTAACAACACGTTAATGCATTCTGGGACGTGTTATTTAGTTTGTAAGTGATCATTACATCATTATAGAGAGATACAAGCGTCGTAAATCATGACTGCTAGAGGATCCGACGCTGCCTCCACCACCGCCTACAACTCCACAGCCACCCCCACAACTCGCGCAACATCCGAAAGTGAATCGGCATAGAATATTCAAGCGAGAAACTTTTTCTCCCTTTCACCGAAGTTCGCGGCCAGTTGTTTATGCGAAATTTCGATTTATATTGCTTCCAGCAACTTCGGCAAAATAAAAATATGAAAAATCTTTGCCAATTTATGGAGCTTCCCTTATTCCTTCTTATACATTTTTTTTTTCTCCTTCATCGTCCAACTTTCTGCAATTGAAATATACAGGGTTTCAAGGTCACCGCTGTTAAATCACTTTCAAACGCTGAAATTTCCACAGCTTTTTATTTAGTGAGTGAGATCGTAAACTGGTGAAAGCCAGGACGAAGCTTTTAGTTGCAAGAAAATCGCCGGCTAACTTTTATTGATGACATTAAATTTGACGTATTAAAGTTTCAAGTAAAATCTACAGTGAGCAGGTTCGAGCCAAAAATTACATTTGCTGCAGTAACACGATTGTCTCCTTCTTCTTCTTCTTCTCCGTTTTTTTTTATATACTATCCCAATTTACTTAGAGTTTCTGTCGTCCTTTATTCGTTTAGGCCTAGAACACACCCAATTTAGTCAAGACACGTACCTGCCGCTACTGCTAAAATCTGCTTCCTTCAATTTTTCATTATAACTACATTTAAATATATAAATCAACTTTAATAACTCGACCTTTCATTTCATATTTTTTATAAAATTGTTAATTTCTTCATGAAATTATTTATACAAAAAAAAACACTTAAAAATGATGTAACATAAAACTTATAAGATTATGAAGCTTCAGTCTAATTGCTGATAGATACACTTTACGTAACGTTAAGTATTTTCAGAAGTGGGGCGGTTATAAAATGGGCGTTAAATAAATTCAATATTTGCAGGACGATGGAGGAGGAGGAGGAGGCGGAGGAGTTAAACAAATATCGTTAACTAGTTGGATCTTTGATTAAATTCCACGAGGAAACTTTTCCCATTGTTCTCCCCTCACACTTATTGTTTGTTTCTGCTACTGTAAACTACCTAATTCTATTTAATGGAGAATGAAATCGGGTCGTGTATAATTCGGTCCAAAACACAGCCGCACGCAAATGGAACAAGCAAAGACAAAAATCGTTGTATTTACACTTTGGATTTACCGATGTAAATTTGTTTATACAAAAAATCGTCTATTCTTTAGATTATATAATTTTATTTTTTAAACCCAAAAAATACGAAAATTTTTATTTTGACTATTGTTTTTTTTTTTTATAATCGAATTATTTTTCAAATGGTAATTTCGTTGATTTGTACAACATATACATATATTTAATAATGGGACAAAGCAAATTTACAAATTAATTAATATAAAATACCGCAACTCTGCATATCGATTTCGTGATAATTGACAATGTAACTAACGATGCACTCGTAATTAATAAATACTGTTAACATAATTACACAAAATATATACATGTAAATTGGACAGAATTTCAACTAAAAGTGAAAATACAATTGAACATACAAAATAATACAAAAATATTTATAAATGTGACAGTTTTTTTTGATATTTTATTAAAGATTCCAATAGAATTTCAAGTAGAAAGTAAAATTTTGTAATTTACATAAAGATTTTTGAGGTATTCCAAAATTATATAAGTAAATTGTTGTCACTTCAGCTATAAAACGAGAAAGTATTGGGAAGGTAGAAAACGATGGAGAAAAAATGTATGAATGGCCGTTGATTTTTTCGCACATATAAACTTTTGGTACACTTCTTCTACAACGCGTTTTTTTTTCCCTTTCTTCATCCTTTCTTAAGCAATCCCATTCTCCGGTTTTAGTGTGTATGTGTTTTGGGGTGGGCGGAGGCGCGGCGCCTCGGACCAAGTTTTGTAACTTAGCACAAAAGGGTTTCGTATAAATAACGGAAAACACAATTGGAACTATTCTTGGCAGTTGAGAGGTTGAGGAGGAAAGCACTGCCAGCCCAGAAATCTAGGCGACGTGGCATAAAAACAAATCCAGAATAAAACAGAGATTAGCAACAACAACGGTTGGAGATCGGTTATGCTTTGTTGCTCGTAATATTTCCAATACGTAGCAGATGCAGGGAAAATACCAATGTTGCCAAGGAAAATATTAGCGTGAGCTTGTTTGGTTTGGAATCGGGAATAATAATAAAGGCGGATTATCTAATGGACGGAACGTGAGAAAATGACTTCAATTAAATATAATTGCAGCCCTAGTTAAAAATTAAGCCGATCCTCGCAATAATTTCACCCCGTCTCGCTGCTGCTCAGTTTTACTCCTTCCTCATACACCTCTTTGCTGGGGGGTGGCGGCTGGAGAAAAATCCTGGCAGATTTAGCCGACGCGAGGGACCGGCGCCGGTGCAAGGTGTCCCAGAAGAGAAATCGCATAGAAACTACCCTCTGAATTATTAACGCGGTACACTCCCCCGTTTTACACGATCGTATATATACTTATATCTGTTCTTTTTTTTTTCCTTCTTTCTTCATCGCGGACCCCAGTTTTTCCTGGCTTTAATTAAAAGGGGCTTAATGAAATTAAAGCCTTTAATTTCTTGATAACATGCCGGGATCCATCGAATCCCCGAGATACAGTTAAAAAAGTAATTAAGAACGAAACTTTATTGTTTCTTAATTAATGTGGACGATTCCGACTGTTCGAGGGTTTAATTCAAGTCCTACTGTTTCCTCTCCTTTTGTACTCTCCTATTTTGCAAGGATTACCAGCAGAGTAAGTTATTGTTACATTTATATAATGGTACTAATGAATCAATTATGACTACTTCCAGAATGGCAACAATTGATTTCACAAAAAAAATTACACTTTTGTCCTATAGTTTTATAAATAAAGTTTACCGGAAAAACCGGAAGTATTATTAAAACAACACATAAATACATAAACTTTACTATTATAGTTTGAGTTGTGAAGCTGATTAACTTAGGATTACCGAAACCTTTAAATTTGGGAATTCTCCAATTTGAATTCAATCCCGTTGGAATCGATGCCTTTAATTAGAATTGCTTATTTACTTAGGGAAATTTAACACTACCTTATTTTCCTAAGTAATACAATACATTTGGTAAAGCACTTATTTAATGAAAAAAATCAGTTATAGTTGTAGCTAATTAGAATATAAAAATTAGATTTGGAAAAGCTTTGAAGATTCCTCGCAAATTTTCTTTTCAACCCTTTTTTTTTGCTGAAAAATTGCTGATTAGGAAAACATTAAATTCACTTTAATTTATTTAGCGCTCACTAAGTGTAGATAATGGAAGCTCTACCTGTCAAAGCGACGGCATATTAATTAACTGGATCATTTGAATCAGGGAGGGCTTTGTCATCCCTTGATTAAAAGCATATCCTCCCCCGATTCCTAAAAATAACCCTTGCAACATCGAAGCCCTCCCACGGCGGACAGAAACAATTAAGCGCAAAAAAAAGTACCCTTTTCCTTTTTATGGAAATACTTCGCAATATTCTATTTTTATGCGAGTCCTCTCTTCTATAAATTTACTGCACCACAAACAAAACATATATATGACATACAAATATATTCTGCTTTTTTTCCGGTTGCCTGTGGACAAGCTTCATGGACAAAAAATATTTATGCGAAAATGTATTTGATATTAACTTTTTTGACATCCTCAAAGAGGAATCGAAAATTGCATCCTGCTGTTATTAATATCCTGCCTGGAAAGATACACATTTGATGGGACAAATAATTAAAAAAAAAAAACTAAATATGAAGGACGTGTAACAGGCGGATATTTGAAACTATTAAATTGATACTAGAAGTTTCCGGATCATAAAGATTTAACGAAGTCAATATAAAATTGATGTATTTCTAAAGTTCACTAAACGTTATAAAACTTTTTTTTTTATATAATCTAATTTTATATAATTTCAACTTTGTCTTTGAACCGATTACATAATCAATTTTATTTTATCTTTTATATTAATTAATAGAAAATTAAATGCATCATAACAATAAGATTGGTAGAAAATGAGATAAACTTATTGTGTTTTCTTTGTAATTTTTGTATGTGCAATGTTATTTACAGATTATAACATTTCAGAAATCTTCGACAATAAAAATGGTAAAAGGATTCAGTATCGATGAAAGAAGAAACGCCTGCTTTTAGTTAGTTAGTTTGTTTTTGAAGTCATGCATCCAAAAGTCAATTCATTGTGTAGTTAGTGCAGCAGGTGATTCCAGAGGATTCCCATTCCCAGGATATCTACAACAAGGAGCTCTCATCTCAAGAATGAAGATAGAAGAATCATAATATCACCATCAATCAATCTTCCCAAGACTTTGATGATGGAAGAATCATAATTGATGTTTAATGATTGAATTATTCCAAGAGACTTAGAAGAATGAAGATGGAATATAATCAACAATGAATCTTCCCAAGAGACTTAGAGGATTAAAGATGGAAGAAATATTGATGATTAATGCTTGAATTTTTCCAAAAGATTTAGAGTAATTAATATGAAAGATTAAGAGATTAAGCTAAGTCGAAAATATGGATAATGAAGATTAATCAAGAAAGAAGATTTCATATAATTTCTAAAGTAAATATTACCATTTTTATTGTCGAAAGGAAGAAAGAAGAACACCAAAGAAAAATGAAGAAATTACAAGAAGATTTAGAAATAATATTTTTTTTTACAATATGTTTAAGTCAAATCAGGTTGATTCCAGGACTACAATTTCCTGTAAAAAGGAAACAAGAAGATTATCCACCAGAAGTAAAACCTTTTGTATTTCAGGAAACGACATTCGACAATAAAAATGGTAAATTATTATTTTTCAATTTCAACAATTCAATTTTCCTAATTAATTTGTTTGTAATTAATTCAAGTAAATTTAATAAATTAATTCATCAAGATTTAAAAAATCATTGTTCGTTTTTTTTTTTCAATAAATCCCTTTTTCGAGTTTCGTTGTTGGCTTCCAGTTTATTGAGTCGCTGCTAGAAGGAAAATTGGATTTCGCATTTAATAATGTCAACAAGTTCAGCCGCATCAGCAACAACAACAAGAATAAAAAAAAATATATAAGAGGAAGCATTCTTGCTTTTTATCGAACAATAAGCAATAACTTTTGTTCGCACGTGCTGAAAAATTTAATATTGCCTGAAAATGAATTCGGAAATTCAAATAACATAAATATAAGTGTGTAGATGTGAAATTCAGGTAAACTCATCGCTGAAATTAACTTCAATTATTGCTGTAAACTTCACTTTTTATATCGTATACTTGCATGTGTTTTCCCCGCTTCTTTTAGAAGGTGTATGAAAAAATAACAGGAAGTTGTAAACCGTGGATGTCAGTATAAAAATTATGACGTAACTCTGTTTTTTTTTTATTACGGACCAAACGCCACTCGCTCACAATTTTTGTTTTATTGCAGTTTTGAATGTAAAACACCCTTGCTTATTGGTAAACCCTAAAAGTAAACACTTAAAATGAAACAACCACAGTTTTCTTTTACATGCAATAAAACTGATTTCGTACATTGTTTTCAGATTAATTCATAATCTAAAAAATGTTAGTATATTCATTTTATTTGTAAATAAATTATTATCTAGAACAGTGATTCTCAAACTTTAACCCCTGAAGAATGTGTAAAAAAAACATATGGTTTGATCAATTTTTCTCCAACCCCCCCAAATATTTTGAGAATCATTGAACTAGAATATATTAACATGATTAAATAATAGAAAAACTTTTATTACAAGAAGCTATCATTATTTTCAATATTATGAAATCACATCACTTGAGTTTATTCAAATTATTTACATTTTTTTTTCAATAATGAAATGGATATAAAAGAATAATTGTTGTATTAATTGGAAAACTATGTATAAAACAATGCTAATTGATTGTGACGTTACGTAATCGAATGGGTTTATATCACAAGCCCGTCTATCGAAATCCCGACTGTATCGAAATCCCGACAACCATAATCCTGACTATCCATAACTGACTATCGATAACCATAATCTCGACTGTATCAGAATCTCGACAACCATAATATAAAAATCCCGATTGTATCAAAATCTCGACTATATCGAAAATTTTTACAATAACATTTTTAAATTATTTCGGAGCGTAGTCACCTTGTGCTACACTTTTATTAGTAATAACAATAAATTATTAATTTATTTGATTTTGTTGAATTATTAATAATAAACCTTAAGATAATGAAATAATCTCAAATACAATTAGATTATTAATTATTATTAATAACAATTTAAAAGTCACTACACTCCGGAATAATTTAAAAATGTTATTGTAGACATTTTCAATATAGTCGGGATTTTGATACAGTCGAGATTATGGTTGTCAGGATTTTAATACAGTCGGGATTTCGGTTGTCGGGAATTTGATTGACGGTATTTTGGTTGTCGGGCTTGCGATTGCTACCGAATCGAATGCGTTGCGAGTGGCGTTGATGCCGGACAAAGAGGTTTTCTTCGTCGACCTTATTTATGGGTCAGAAGAGGCGGGGTGTGCCGACTGCAAGGAAATTTCGCCATGCACAAGGATTACACAATCCAAACGTCAAACTTGCAAATTTATGTCCCCTTTGTTTCCTTTTCGAATTACTTTGCCATTCGCACATCGCTCAAACTTTAGCCGCATCGGACCATTCCAGAAAACCGCTCCACTCTACTCTATTTTTATTTATTTTTTTTTAAATATGTTTTTCTTTTCCGTTCATCTCTCATTCCTCCACTTCTTCTACTCGCTTTACGTAATCTCTAATCTAGTCGTGTTTTTAATCCACCAACTTAATCGCAGTTTCGTGCCAAGCTTTCCGTATGCCAGAAGAAAAACAATGCGTTTTTCATAATTTCAGTTTGAAAAATTGATCCGCGAATCGTATTCCGCTCACATCCGGAACCAGGAAATAGAGAAGGGAGGCTGCCTGCGTGTGTGTGTGTGCTGAAAATACGTCAGGAAGGGAAGAGCATTTCAATGTTATTCTGCAGCGAATAAATTGTTTATGCAGGAGACTCAGATCGATAGGGGGAGGCGACCTCTGTCTTTTTCAATTCTAATTATAAAAGGGGATTCCCCTCCCTCACTATCGCGTAAATCGCGTAGTGTGGCTTTTCAATGGGCGCTTCAGATTACAATTCTTGATACGGGAATGGGATTGAATTGTTTCGTGCTTCCTCCTACGCTTCCACAAGTCTTCACTATCTCAATTTAGTTGTCCCTTAAAAGGGGGGACATCGAGTAAGGGGAGGTTTGGAAGGGAATCATATTGTAAGGATTTTCTTTAGTTTCTCCCTCTTTCTTGGAATGGACAATGCGAAACCCTTCGTCGGATAATTATAATTCGAATAATACTCTTCCTCCCTCTTGAATCGCTTTTTTAAACAATAACGACAAAGGCTCGGATGATTCCACGATAAGGCGATTTTTATCATAATGAAATTTTCATTCCACCCCATTGTCGTTTTCTTCCCACGAAGCCTCAGTTTCATTCAATTCCTCTCTTATATATAGAGATGGTTTTAATCATTTCATTAGTCTTTCCGCTGTACACTTTCATACATTACATCATCATTTTATACATTTAACATTTCCCTCGCCCATTCATAATTTAATAAACTTTTATAAATCATTTAACCCTTACCGGGGTGCAACAATTTGTTAAAAAATGTAAAAAGTTATATAAAAGAGACGGTTTTTCATTGGTAGTACTAAGTATGATTTAAATATCTGAATGAATTTATGACGTTTAATGTACATAAAGTGAATGAAGTTTTGAAGTTTTGTCAGGCGAATATTATAAAAATCTCGTTAAAGTATGGTGGTGCTTTTGTTAGTAAACTGTGTATGAAATATTGAAGTAGTACTTTGTAGAATTTTATGCTCCTGCCTCGGTGGGATGCTTTCCTCGCCTGTCAACGTAAACCGTGAGTGCAATAAACGTCTATCCGATCCTAACCCTGTATTATTGTCATAACTTAATCACGATCCTTCAGGGATAGAGATTACGGGCTATGCAAAAATAAGGGAGTTTGAATTAATGAAATTCCGTATGAAGGACGTGCGGAGACAGAGAAAAAGAATTCGCGACATTCGCCGCGCGTATAACTCTTTTAACTGTAAGTGAATTGGTCTGAAGGGAGCCCTTCTATTGCAGATAACGAGACGACCTATCCGACTGAGGACGTTCCCCTCGAAGGAAGTGTTGATGGTTCCGCCACTATGATCCCGATGAGCTCGTTTGAGGTCACGGCCGATCCAGTCCCCAGCCCTTTTGCCCAGGCTCAGGTGGCCGAAAGGGCTTCGGTCCGTCACCGGCCTTTGGCCAAGGCAATTACCCAACCCCCGACACAGACCGAACCCGTGAGACATCATGGAAACAACAAGAAACTGAACGAATTCGCCATTATTCTACCAGTCAACTCCTCCACCGAGAAGCCCAAATTCCACCTACCGGATTTACGTTGGGGTCCCTTCTTCGAAGGTGGCGATGCACCACATAACATCACCGCAAGGGTTGGATCCGCCCTCGTTCTTGACTGCCGCATCGGACTTCTACAAGATAAAACCGTGAGTTTATTTTTATTTATAATTTACAAAATCGTCATTATTAAAACGTAAAAAGACAATTTTTATTTGACATTCGAAAAGTATAGACGTGTCAATTTTGTTTTCATAAATATAAACAACTTTTCCTAAGTTTATTTAACCAAAATAATTGAAATATTGATATTTAAATATTTCATTATACCCAAAGGTCTATGTGGGTGTGTTATACCTAGACCTAAATAAACAGACGGACAAAATCACATTGCGCAGAATAATTTTAATAAAGCAGCGTTCGTAACTTTCACAATATTGGCGAAAATAAATCCGACGAAAACTAGTTTAATAAAGCTGTAAACTAGTGCACGGACTCAATTAGTAATAAAAAAAAAATATATATCGTGGAATATTGCGCTGAACATAAGGGAATAAATAACAATAAAAACCGCAGTGATGAACGAGAGGCGAGTCCGTGACATTCTGAAAAGTTGGAGTTGATTTGATTACAGTTCTTTCTCATATTCCACGCTTTTGCTCTCCACCCATTTTTCTCTCCTCTCTCCTCTCTCCATCATCCAGTAAATATATATATATACATATACGAGTATTTACATTTCGTATCCTTTTCCCTCAGGACTAAATACGCAATAGAGAGGTCTCTCGTTTAACACGCCCAGAACCCTCACTTTATATTCACCGTAAAATTCCACGTTTTAATTAAGATCATCAACAGTTACGATTCATTCAGACCCGTTTCAGCGCCATTACAAAACTAATATTACCTCGTGGCTACATAAAAAAAAAAGAAGTACACAACAAGATGATGAAGAAGAAGGACACGCAAGGAATAATTGCGTAATTAGTTAACTTTCTTTTGCTAAATTACATGGTTGTCCTTGGATCCAATCGATCCTTCCAGCGAATCATTTAAAGCCCGACGAGGTGATTTAAGTAATTGCCTCGATGTACTGTAATTACTTTACAAATTTTCTAGTACGCTTTTCAACGCGACGCATGCATAATTGAATAGTTAACTTGCACACACGTATAACGTGGAACAAAAGCAAGAAGTCTGAAAGAAAGGAAAGAAAAAAAATGGAGCAACCTGTTTGCCTTTTTTCATCTTATTACACAAAGGGATTTTCGTTAATAACTTGCCTAAGATGGGCGCCACTCCTACGCAACTTTTTATGAAACAATAGTTATGTAATGTTCGTTACGTAACGAATTATAGACGATTTTTGCGATTTTTTTCAGTTTTTCTTGAATTTCTCGATAACCCCTCAAGATAATTACATGATCGACCACACATTTGAAAGCTGAATAACTCACCTTTCCAACAAGTCTATTGGCATCTTCGTGCTAAGAGCTGCAGAAATTGAAAAAAAAGTGAATTGGATTTACTTAAAAACCGATTTTCGTAAATAACTCGAAAAGCAATAAACTTTTGTTGCATTTCATAATTGCGTAATATGTGCGCCACCCTTACGCAACTTTTTATGAAACAATAGTTATGTAATGTTCGTTACGTAACAGGGTATAGACGATTTTTACGATTTTCTTCAGTTTTTCTTGAATTTCTCGACAACCTCCCAAGATAATTACATGATCGACCACACATTTGAAAGCTGAATAACTCACCTTTTCAACAAGTCTATTGGCATCTGCTATGAGCTGCAGAAATTGGAAAAATGTGAATTGGATTTACTTAAATCTCTTGAAATTATACAATTTTTAAATAAAGCTTTACAATCTAATTATTTCTTCTTGAAATATTTACTTGAATAAATGATGGTAAAAACTACATGTTATTGAATACATGCAACAAGTATTTCTAGAAGTTGTTAAACTAATGCTTTAATTAACAAAGTTAATAAAACTTTTCTATCAATTTTCGTTTATAACTTTTGTTGTATATTTACTTCTATAAAAAAAAATTGAGGAATTATAAACTTAGATAATGGTTGGAAAATGTTGTTAGTAGAAATGAAGTAGTTATAAAGGAGAAGATAAGTTACTGTAAGATTATAAGGATAAACTTAATTCAAAAATCCGTGACACTTAAGGCTATAAAACATACACAGTTGTAGAGAGAGAGATAAAAAAAACTAGTATACAGCAGTAAATAATGGGAGGTAGACAGGAAAATAATTGTATTTTCCCTCCATAAATGATGTGTAGGAATAGTGTGCAGCGGATGATTTATATTAAAAGCTAGTTTACCAGTGAACCTGTTAAACTGTTATTATTTATCGAGATGAAATTAATCAACATTCCGGCGCAAATTTACACAGTTGTAAAATTCCTTGCTACATTTCATGAAATATTTCCCTTTGCAATATATATCGCCTTTTCTCCCACACTTCGTGTCCACGCTGTATCCAACATACAATTTTTTTTACTGTTACCCAATTCTACTCGTTCCTTTTTTCCAACAACGCCGTTGGCCTTTTTGCAAACTTTTTACTTTAATTTCGAAGCCTTTACGAACATTTCCGATACACATAGATTATTTCGCGCCGGTTTTCGTATTTATTTTAATTTCACCCGTCGATACATCCGGTGAGTTATTGCCTCTCGAATTCACTTGGTTGATGTTGTTGTTGTTCT
>NW_017095921.1:14277-16658 GCF_001412225.1 Nicrophorus vespilloides
TTTGCCCAATCTTTGCACGTCTAGGCTGCTTTAAAGAGGCATCATAAATTTTACACCGCCGACAGACGAAGAAACACATGTTATATCTGGGGTGTGTTTGAATAATAGAACAGTTATCGCTATCCTCCGTTTGCTATTATTCCTCCGCATTGAATATCTCCGCTGAGCAAATAGGGCAAGCTGCAACCTAAACCTAATTTCATATTCCTGCATTTCCATCTTCTCTTTTAACTAAAACATATGTGCATGTGCAATCTATCTTCATTTCACTGTTTTGATATTAAATTTAGTTACTGTATTATTTTCATTTTTAAATTATAAAACAGTAATATTTGCAAAAATCATTTACAAAATTATTGGTTTCTATCCTCGAATGGATAGTAGTGATATCTTGGTTATGGTTATGTGAAGGGAACTGTTCAAACCTTGATGCATACCCTAAACATAGAGGATATAGTTGTACAATGTAATAACGGAAATAATCTACTTAGTTGTGAATAGAGGATAGCACAAAGGGCCTAATAATGGGACTGCTTGACTGCCACCGTTATCCATCATGGGGACTTCAACAAACATCCTGAACCCTTTTAAAACCATATGTTTGGTACACGCCTTCGGAAGGTGTGGAGTGGTAAGAAGAATAAGAAGAGTCAAGGAAGTGAATCAATGATGCAGCAAGGATGCTTTCAAGGTGAAGGAGCATCATCTCCTGATGATGATGATATCTCAGGACACTCGGAAGATACGTTTGATTAAGTCTCGCGAATGCATCTTCTTTGTCTCTGCGCCATTCATCAATCAATTAAGAATTCCCTTTGATTTATTTATTTGTCCAACTCAGCTTTGTCTGGCAGAAAATGAGAAAGACACAAACCTTCCCCTAAAGACTCCATTGTGCATTAATATTATTTTAATTAAGCCGTTTTGCGAGTCTATTACATTTTCCCGTGTTTACTTATTCATACAGTTCTTGTTGTTTCTTTCCCTTTCGTTCATCCGTTACTTCCCTTTGGAAGTCTTTCCCCGTTCCTGTTGTTCCCGTTAAACTGGTTTATTAAATGCGCTGCTTCTGCCGTTTGTAATTGAAATATTCCTGAGGATGAGAAGACGGGAGGGGCGCAGTTTTTCCAATTCCGAATAAATTATATTTCTCGAGGAAATAATATAAGCCAAAGAAATAAAACAAAAAATCGAGACGGAAGAGAAGCGAAAAATATACAGACGAGAAGTGTTGCGAGAAGGAAGAAGATTTGTTATACATTTGGCCGCGGGATTTTCCTTTATTGCTCTAAGCTCCCCAGAAAAGAACTTTATAACACATTTGCGTGCCGTAAAAGAATGTGTGTATGTGCTATTTTATATATGCTTTTTTTTTTCTTCTCTTCTTGTTTTTCTTCCTACGAGAACCTCTGTCAGTTCTTATTTCACCATGCAGGGGTTTTAGTTGGTGCGGTGAATCTCATATTCCAAGCGGATCACGTCCTGCATCCATAATTCCATATCTACGCCGAGTCCTAGTCAGCACGACTCTCGTCGATTGTCTGATTAAAACTCAGCGAATCGTCCCCAGCCGCCCCAGAGGTGAGGACTATCCATATTTTTTTTTTGTTATACCCCATCCCTTATTTTTACCTTTAGAATAATTCCAACTTTATAGCATGTTCCCTATTAGGATTCTAATTGCATTATACATTCTGTAGAGGACAGCTGTGCCAAAATTACAATTCCACTTCTTCGTCGACATCTACTACTCCCTTCCTTCTACATCACTCGCGTTTTGTCTTCGCTATTTTCTTTTATTTTTCTCTGGTGTGTTTTATTATTCCGCTTTTGGACACAGTGTCACGACTTGGTCGTCTTCTTCTCATTTTCATGGAAACCATTCCATCCGGACTTAATTGATTCCCCACCGCCGTCTGGCTCCCCCACGTGAACACGCTCAAAAGAGAAATTAACTAATCAGCCATGAATGCTCCCCTAAATACCCCCCAAGATTGTACTCATCCATTATTTCCCGCACAATGTCACATTCCACGAAATCCGCGCAAATTATTCCATTCCCTTCTACATCCAACCCCTTAGAATGGAGATAAAGTGTATGTACACAAAAACATACAACATTACGACGCTAAATCTATTCAATATTCCACCAATAATCCATTGAAGGCGGATATATTAGCCTCTCGTCAGCAAAGGGTTAAATAATAATTGACGATGACACCATGCCGCCATTCTATAAATAAACAATTTACGTAGTATCCACTAATCGCTTTACTTAACTTTCATTCCATTTTCACCCTAAACATGCTGACAACAATATGATTGATGCAAAACTATTGATCAAAATCCATTTCAACTAAGCAATAATTATATAACGATTT